>NC_134833.1:11811823-11887972 GCF_004210375.1 Tachypleus tridentatus
AAAAACAGGAATCATGACTTTTAACATAATTATTTATAAAAAAACAGGAATCATGACTTTTAACATAATTATTTATAAAGAAACAGGAATGATGACTCTTAACATAATTATTTTATAAAAAGAAATAACAGGAATGATGACTCTTAACATAATTATTTATAAAGAAATAGGAATGATGACTCTTAACATAATTATTTATAAAGAAACAGGAATGATGACTCTTAACATAATTATTTATAAAGAAACAGGAATGATGACTCTTAACATAATTATTTATAAAGAAACAGGAATGATGACTCTTAACATAATTATTTATAAAGAAATAGGAATGATGACTCTTAACATAATTATTTATAAAGAAACAGGAATGATAACTCTTAACATAATTATTTATAAAGAAACAGGAATGATGACTCTTAACATAATTATTTATAAAAAAACTAGAATGATGACTCTTAATATAATTATTTATAAAGAAAAAGAATGATGACTCTTAACATAATTATTTATAAAGAAACAGGAATGATGACTCTTAACATAATTATTTATAAAGAAACAGGAATGATGACTCTTAACATAATTATTTATAAAGAAACAGGAATGATGACTCTTAACATAATTATTTATAAAGAAACAGGAATGATGACTCTTAACATAATTATTTATAAAGAAACAGGAATGATGACTCTTAACATAATTATTTATAAAGAAACAGGAATGATGACTCTTAACATAATTATTTATAAAGAAACAGGAATGATGACTCTTAACATAATTATTTATAAAGAAACAGGAATGATGACTCTTAACATAATTATTTATAAAGAAATAGGAATGATGACTCTTAACATAATTATTTATAAAGAAACAGGAATGATGACTCTTAACATAATTATTTATAAAGAAACAGGAATGATGACTCTTAACATAATTATTTATAAAGAAACAGGAATGATGACTCTTAACATAATTATTTATAAAGAAATAGGAATGATGACTCTTAACATAATTATTTATAAAGAAACAGGAATGATGACTCTTAACATAATTTTTATAAAGAAACAGGAATGATGACTCTTAACATAATTATTTATAAAGAAACAGGAATGATGACTCTTAACATAATATTATTTATAAAGAAACAGGAATGATGACTCTTAACATAATTATTTATAAAGAAACAGGAAACATAATTTTATAAAAAAACAGAAATGATGACTTAACATAATTATTTATAAAGAAACAGGAATGATGACTCTTAACATAATTATTTATAAAGAAACAGGAATGATGACTCTTAATTATTTATAAAAAAACAGAGGAATGATGACTCTTAACATAATTTTTATAAAGAAACAGATGACTTAACATAATATTTATAAAGAAACAGGAATGATGACTCTTAACATAATTATTTATAAAGAAACAGGAATGATGACTCTTAACATAATTATTTATAAAAAAACAGGAATGATGACTCTTAACATAATTTTTTATAAAGAAACAGGAATGATGACTCTTAACATAATTTTTTTATAAAGAAACAGGAATGATGACTCTTAACATAATTATTTATAAAGAAACAGGAATGATGACTCTTAACATAATTATATTTGTTACGTCAATGTGGCTTTCTTACAAGCAGTAAATTGTGAAATGTTTTATTTAATAACACGTTGAGAAGTTCCAAAAAAAGGGTCTTTTATGGTGAAATCAGTTTAGTTACAAATTTTATGTAACAGGAAATTGAAACCGGTTTATCTTGCTAAAACTTATGACTCTTTACAAAATTTATTTTTTGTTAATTTTGATGATTAAAACGAATTAAAAAAATTCGAAACCGGTGTTTCTTTTTCGTAACTGTGGCTGTAACTCTTAATATTGTGATATACAATATATATAATTTTTTAATATAATATGATTTAAAAGGTAAATTACTTTGATTTGTTTCTATGGTTACAAAACTAAAGTAATTTCCATCCTCCATAACACCTTACTTCATTCTGCAAACCAACAGGTCAAAATCAATCTTATTGAGATCTATGACTGTTTTTTTTTTTTTTGTTGTTGTGGATTTTTAAGTTAAACACAAATCTACACAAGTGATCAGTGCACTTGACTCATAAGCTGATGGTCGAGGGTTCGAGTTTCCGCCACACCAAACATCTCGCTCTTTCAGCCGTTGGGGCGTTATAGAGTTACGGTCAATCCCCGCTATTGGTGAAAGAGTAGCCCAAGAGTTGGCGGTGGGTGGTGATCAGTAGTTTCACTCTTTCTAGTCTTACACTGCTAAATTATGGACGGCTAGCGCAGATAGCCCTCGTGTAGCATTGCACGAAATTAAAACAAAGCTACTTAAAGGCTATCCGTGCTCTGCCCACTACGGGTGTCGAAATCTGGTTTCAACATTGTAACTCTGCAGACACGCCGCTGTGCCTTTGGGAGAGAAAGGCCTGTAATAAAAATGACGTTTATTTAAAAAAGAAAGCATTTCAGTGAATATAATATTTCAAAGAGTTAACTGAATAATAATAGTGTGCAGAACCTATATGTAACGTAAAATGCACGTGTTTTGACAAAACCCTAAGCCTCGTGTAATATATTTTGTTATTCTATAGACATGACTTTTTAAAAAATATATTGAAATAAGAATGTGTCATAGAGTAGCCACAGTGTTTCAACAAACAAATAAATAAATAAATATATTAACTCGTACAGCAGGAGCTTTATAGGGTTTCCACTGTTGGCATATTCTAATGATATAATCAATTATTTTGACAACATGAATTATTGAATAATGCTTTAAACCAATTCCGAGGACATCAGAAGAGCATACAACTTTATGAGGCTTTTACAAAATTATGTTTACTTGGAAACTCACTACTTTATTTTTAAGAGGGGTATGAAATTACCAATCACACTATTTACTAAAGTTAAAATCCATGGTTCGATTTCCTGCGGTGGTCCTTACCATAGTTTCAAAATATATTATATGAACATTTTAATTTGTTTATTTCATAAGATCACATCTCTATGCCTAAATGTCACTAAATTTAAACTGATAGGCAATATAAAAGGCAGCTAGTCATCAGTACCCGCCGCCAACTCTTGGATATTCTGATCGAATAGCAGTATTTTATCATCATACGTAACACCTGGCCCATTTTTTTTATTGTGAATTTGTTTCGTAATGGGTCAACAAATGGGCAACGTGTATTCTCTTAAGTTAAATATACAATGTCATCCTGGTTTCAACCAAAGTACAGGTTTACTTTCAACGCCAAAACACTGATCAACGTACCTAATAAAGTGTAGTTAAACGAGGCTTAACTTTGAAAACAGAATACACGTTTTTCACTTAATATGTAGACACAAAAGATAACTTATGATATTTCAAAATTTGAGTACAAATATTTGATTTACCAAATCATTTTATCTCTCAAAATAATAGAAAGGGAAAATACTATCATTTACTAATTTAAACTATTTTTAATATTTCGTTTCTATGAACAGTTATTTTCCTTCAATCTAAATACGGTTGTTCGTTGAATTATATGACACTTAATGCATTTTACTTTTTTCTTCTATTAACAAACAAGAGAAGATAAAATATTACAATGTCTGATATATTTTCATGTAGTTTATGAGTTTTCGAAACACCATCACTCGTCCTGCCGTCACGTATTCTGGACGTAGTTTACAACTACTGCTAAACATAATGAGTTTTACGTATGTGAAAATGAAATAACTCTCGTAACACCTTACAAAGTTTACTGTAGTAGTTAGTCTGTGATAATTTCTTAATCTAAAGATAAATCTATGTTATAACCAAAGCAGTCCTCAGTTTGTACAGCGGTAAGTCTGCGGATTTAGAGGTTCGATTCACCTCGGGGGACTCCGCAGAAAGCCTGATGTGGTTTTACTACAAGAAAGCACACAAACATAACCAGAGTAATGTAAACATATTCACTTGTATTAAGGTTAGGCGCTACATTTTTATTTAAAATGGAAGGAGATAAAAAGAGAGACTTTAAATCAGAAACCTAATGATTAAAAACATTAAAATTAAATAAACATTCTGATTCTAAATCAGAAACCCAATGATTAAAAACATTGAAATTAAATAAACATTCTGATTCTGAATGTTTTCTCTATTAGACTAAGCTCATTAATAACCGTATAACTCCAGACATTTCAGTATAACTAGTTATAAAATTATCCGTCAGACGCACAACTATTAATTTTATTTTTCACTGCATATTTTCACTTGCAGTAAAAAAACATCTGTTCTAGTCAATGAACGAAGGTCGATGTTTATATAATGAATTTTTTAAATTTATGTTGACTCTTAACAGGTAGCGCCATCTACCTACATTGCTTAGTATGAAACGTCATTCGATAAACTTGATCGTTCTTAGCGGGTACTTGGTTTTAAAGTAGTGTTAAAATGTGTTAAAAATAATGGAAAAGTATTTTCATATAAAATTAAAAGCTTCGCTACAGTTTAATTTATAACAAAGTGATTTTTTTCCTTCTGATCATATCCAGAAGCCAATCATTCACGAATATTCTTTTCTGTTTGAATTTTGCGAAATGATCAAGACGAGCTATTAGTGTGACTGATGGTAAATTATTCGAGCTGTTATTTTATTCTTTATTGTGTCAGAAAGATGTTTATGTACTTACCAGGATTCAAACCCCTGCACTTGTGATCTAGAATATGTACGCTCCAACCAATTCACTTTCTTTTCGTTCGTAGGTAATTACAAAGTTACACAATGTGCTCACCAGGGATACCTACTCCCTCCCTTTGTTTTTAGCATTATAAAAACTTAAAAATGGTTTATTTCGAACTTCGCAGAAAGTTACGCAAGGGATGTCTAAGCTAGCCGTCCCTAATTTAGCAGTGTAAGACTAAAGGGAAGGCAGCTAGTCGTCACCACCTACCGCAAACTCTTGGGCTACTCTTTCAACAAAGAATAGTGGGATTGACCGTAACATTATAACGCCCCCACGGTTGAAAGGGCGAAAATGCTTGATGTGACGGGGATTCGAACCCGCGACTCTCGGATTACGCGTCGAGTGCCTTAACCACATAGCCATGCCGTTGAGTTTGTGTTTCACCATCCAACTCAAATGAGTTCTACTAGTTAATGTCAACAAACTGTAATTCCACGTGTTTACCCAAGAAGCAGGTTATCTAATGATTACAGGACTTGACTTGAGATCCTTTTCAGTTTTTAATCAGATAAATTACATCTTGCAGCGTTGAGTAAAAAAAAAATATATACTTTTAATATTTGTATGTCACAATAACTTTACCTTCCTCTAGTTTATAAAGGAGACCCAAAAGTCGAGCGCTTTTGAAGAGTTCACTATTCTGAAGAGTTCGATGTTTGGGTCTCGTTTGAAAACCATTACAACGTTTGTACTAATCTTTGATTATAATTTCTTTTGTGTCTGAAAATATTTAGACGAAGCACAAGTCGAGCGCCTTAACCACCTGACCATGTCGGGCCCACTTAAAAGTGAGCCACTGTTTTCTTTTTTATAAAACAAATGAAAATTAAAGGAATTCTATATATCATTAGAAAGGTCCCGAGTGGCACGCAACAGATGAAAACAATTTGCTTGGAAAGTAGATACGTGTCTGACATTTCTCGGCAGTGTTTCACTCAGGTGGGATAAATTGGTGATGTAGCTTAGAATGAAGACAGGGAGAATCGAAGTTTTCCTGTTAAAGGTCAGGAGTTCCAGCGCAGAGCGGGTGCGCGCACTTAAAAGATGATTTTAACAACTTTTGGCCAAGTGAGTTTAACGTGATAAACTAAGTTTAAAAAGATCGCAAAGTCTATAAAACTGTAACATAATTTCCTTCCTTTTGAAAGTTCTTGTATCATATGAAGCCGGGTGAACTTACGTTTTTTGTATTATATATGTATAAAAATATGGCATTTCTAAAAAGGTTAAAAGCTGATGTGCTCACATTAATATTTATGACTTGAACGTTCCAAAATGTTAATTTCTTTGTGAACCTGACGATGACCAGAGAAGGTCGAAACGTTGTTCCCTTCTCTACGTAAAAAAAATTTTCTCAACCCAAACGAGCCGTTTTTACATATATACAGTGGAGCGCCGTTAAGCCGCGGTACTTGGGGGGTCAACCTGCTTAACCGCGGCTTAAACCTTTGTGAAGTCGCCAACAGCTCCGCCGAGGAGCCTCATCCGGGCCATTGCGTGATCATTATAATATTAATGTATAGACCATTCAGATACAATTGACAAGTGCAGTTTTAACACAAACGACCAATGCATTGCGATGTTTCGCTTTTCCCTGTAAACTTTCGTCTTCCCGTTTGATTTCTACTGGGTTTGTGGCCAATATTTATACAATTCCATAAAAATATCGGATTATCGAATTAAAAATAATACTTTAATTATTGATCACTTTTTTCACGGATTTACCGCGGATTAACTTTAATGTATGTAGAGGTGTGATTCGGTAACAATGGCGGCCTCCATAAAGCTGACATAGAGAGCGGATAAGGTAGATTAACGGTCGATTTCTATTGTAATATATTTTATTTATTTCCCAAATTAAAGTAAATCCTTTTTAAATATCCCTTTGAAGTTATAAAGACAAGGAGAGTGTGAGAAACTTTAAAAAGCCAGGTAGTAGATTTAATTCATCAAAAATTTTGGGACAAGACTTGCTACAGCGGCTTAAGCGATTTCGCAGTTTACTGGTCCGCGGCTTAATGGCGCTCTACTGTACGTCTTGAGAAACGTTGTTCTGTACATTATTTTTATACGTTTAAATACTCATACCAGTCGTCTTGAGATACCTTTTTACTTTAAGCGGGTTTCAAATAGACTCAGCAGATAGCCCGATGTGGCTTTACTAAAAGAAAACACCCCCCTACACACAACACAAGTGGGTTTCCCGTCATCATAAATGTAAAAGTTTCTACTTTAACATGAGAATATAAATAGTTCCAGTGCTGAGCGGGTGCGCGCACTTAAAAGGTGATTTTAACAACATTTAGCCAAGTGAGTTTAACGTGATAAACTAAGTAAAAGGTAAATATAAATATCAAACTAATTATTCATAGAAGTGTATGGAATATTAAATATTTATTATTTTATAGCATTGTTCATTCATACATTCGGTTTTTAATTATTAATATGATAGATTTTATAAATCAACAAAACATACGAATAACGAAGGAAAATAGTTTTATATGTTCCCAAAAGATGGCGCAGGTAACATTCCTTAGGGAAGCTATGCCACTTTATTTTTCAAAGCACATCGGTTTGATAAAAGTGTGCTCTCAAAATTAGTAATAAGATATATATATATATATATATATATTACTTGTGTCCTAGTTATTAAACTCAAAACTACCCAGCGGGATATATTAAAAAAGTAAAGACATTATTAATGTGATAATTCTTTGAAATATTGTTTCTAATACGACAATTACTCCAGTTATTTAGGAAAGCAGTTTTGCACGTTAAAACTTTTAAATGCATTAACATTGTGTAATAATCTACTTGATTGTGCGTAATTCGAATATATTTATGTCTGGTTTTAAAGGGAATCTTCAATAGCCGCGGTGCTTGAAATTAGAGGAAATTAATCTGAGAGACCTCTGCTTCCCTTTTCATAAGCTATATTTTTGTAAACCAGCAATACCAAGCGTTGTATGTGCATATTTCTCAATGCTCCCCGCTAGTACAGCGGTAAGTCTACGGACTTACAACGCTAAAATCAGGGGTTCGATTTCCCTCGGTGGGCTCAGCAGATAGCCCAGAGGTATACTGTTCGGAGACGATTTTATTAATCATTAGAATCTCTACCAGTGTTCCATCAAATTGAAAATGTTTTAGGCATGATTATAGTAAATTAATCTATGAGACACCTGGCGTGCTCAAATATATCAGTCGAAAAGGTTTGACCTCCTGAGTCGATAATTGTAATTAGATCTTAAAGCGATCAAGAAATAACAGAATAATGAGCCAAAGGTTTGTACCTAAAAACTTAAACCCAGTCTATGAGCCGATATGCCGTGGCTTAAAAGAGATAAAAGTTATAGATTCATATTTACCTAAAGTAAAAATTTAAACCTCAAAGCTCTGTTAATTAACACTGCTGTAAAATTGAAATACTGTATGCTTGTTACGTGCATTATACATTGTTAAATAACTGAAAGTAAGTATTTTATTTACTGAATTTACAAGGATAACACACGAGCTATACGACCAGATCATAGGTTCTCACGGTTTATTCTTAACTTAGAACTATTGACGTAACACCTGTTATTATGTTGTTACACTTATCCAAGAGCAGAAGTTATCGATACCAACCACGAGTATCGAAATACGTTTTTTTAGTATTATAAACCTTTATACTTACCGCTGAGCTACTGAGGGAGGGGATACACAGCTGGATTTTACAAGAGAGAGTAAATGGCGTGTTTTGTGAACTTCGGAGATACAGCCTGAGACGCTAACCGCTCTCGATATAAGAAGAAGTACATTTTAAATGTTTTATATATATATTATATACATATATATTTTAGTCAAGTTGGCGACTGGAAGTTAATACTGGTAGACGGTGTATCCCCACCGCAATGTGGGTCCCACCTCTTTACTCACCTCCATAACCGAGGGTACATTTTATAATCCTACATTATAACATGTACCCTGAGATATTTTCAATTAAGTCAGTGTTTTTTGTTTAATTTGTTTTTGTTTCTCCTTGTTTTTGAGTTATAACAAACTAATATATACATACATATATTGCAATTTTTTGTTTTGCTCAAACTTATTTCAAACTGAGATGTTTGCAACACATTTAAACTGACGATGGACAAACAAAAACTGTTGTGTTTCTGTTTTATACGACTTTAGCAATTTCTCTTCCAGTAGTGGAAAGGTTACAATTCATTATTCTTATAACTATATACAAATGTCTTAAGATCTCCTAAATCATTATTTTGGAAAGAGAAATATTTATTTTCGGTTTGATATCTGAACGTACTCCCAAGGATAAATAGTGTTTGATATCTCAACGTACTCCCAAGGATAAATAGTGTTTGATATCTCAACGTACTCCCAAGGATAAATAGTGTTTGATATCTCAACGTACTCCCAAGGATAAATAGTGTTTGATATATCAACGTGCTCCCAAGGATAAATAGTGTTTGATATCTCAACGTACTCTATGCTATATAAATCTATACTGTGCCATTCTAAGTAATATAGATCTATACTGTACAATTCTATGTTATATAGATCTATACTGTACCATTCTATGTTATATAGATCTATACTGTACCATTCTATGCTGTATTGTTCTATAATGTAACATTCTATGTTATATAGATCTATACTGTACCATTCTATGTTGTATTGTTCTATAATGTACCATTCTATGCTGTATTGTTATATACTGTACCATTCTATGTTATATAGATCTATACTGTACCATTCTATGCTGTATTGTTCTATAATGTAACATTCTATGTTATATAGATCTATACTGTACCATTCTATGCTGTATTGTTCTATAATGTAACATTCTATGTTGTATTGTTCTATACTGTACCATTCTAGGCTGTATTGTTCTATACTGTAACATTCTATGTTATATAGATCTATACTGTACCATTCTATGTTGTATTGTTCTATACTGTACCATTCTATGTTGTATTGTTCTATACTGTACAATTCTATGTTGTATTGTTCTCTACTGTATTAATATCTAACTAAGTTCTGATAAAACATTTGTTAACGTTCCACTTGTCAACATTATAACTCTTTAAATACAATTTTTAAATCTTATCCTACTTTATAACTAATAATTCAAACGTTCTTTGATCTCTGCATCTGTTTGAAACACTCCCTGTTGTCAAAACACTAAATTAAAGAATTAACTGGTTTAAAGCCATACATAATGTATACAAATTAAATGTTGTGTTTATTTGTACGAATAGTTGACATATCAGCTGGTAGATAGCAGCACAATACAACTAAACCTCACGGCTCTATAGGAACTGTGAAGACCATTCTTCATTTATAACGCTGGCAATATTAAACATTTTATTGGTTATTATGTAAATTAAAGAAAAATAGATATAGAAAATGTCTCCATCTATTACTTGTAATATATTAAAATTGCTTGTTTTACTTCATTTCATCTCATTATCAGAGAGTAATTTCTTTTTAATTTATTAACCCATTAACTTATACAGTTACTTCCAAACAATACTGTCGAATGAACGCGAACTAGGAAACCTATCATCCATTATCTGGCGAGCTATCCAGGGTCGGCCCCGAGTTGATGAAAGAAACACTTCAGTGTAAAACATACATACTTAAACTTGTTGTCTAGTTTATGATAAATTATAGACTAAAACATGTTATTTATGTGTGAACCTGCTACTGTCTCTTTTAAGTTGAAATATATAAAACAGTAATTTGCTGTTATCTAATTTATATAAAAAGAAAGAAAATCTTCTGTTTCTGAAATGTTATCTTCAAATAAAATATCGATTATAGTGCAACAAAATATATATTTTTATTATGTGTATTTTCGTTCCAAGTAAATAACTTCTCGTTACTTCAAACCCAGAAATCATGTAGGTAAAAAAAATGTTGCCGCAAATTCACCAACATTGAAAAGCTGCCATGAAAGTAAAATATTTTCTCTGTTTTTCTTTTTCTTCGCAAAAATCGCTTAAATACATCATCCAGGGAATGGAACATTGAGAGAAACATGAAGTACCCCCCTCACACAAAACAACAACCAGTATCAAAATATCTCTAGGGTGAACCCTTAATCCAGAATAATTATGTTTGATTTAAGAATCAGTACTATTATTAATAGTTTTATAATGTCTCTAGTGTAAACCCTTAACCCAGAATAATTGTTTGATTTAAGAATCAGTACTATTATTAATAGTTTTATAGTGTCTCTAGTGTGAACCCTTAACCCAGAATAATTATGTTTGATTTAAACATCAGTACTATTATTAATAGTTTTATAGTGTCTCTAGGGTGAACCCTAACCCAGAATAATTATGTTTGATTTAAGAATCAGTACTATTATTAATAGTTTTATAATGTCTCTAGTGTAAACCCTTAACCCAGAATAATTGTTTGATTTAAGAATCAGTACTATTATTAATAGTTTTATAGTGTCTCTAGTGTGAACCCTTAACCCAGAATAATTATGTTTGATTTAAACATCAGTACTATTATTAATAGTTTTATAGTGTCTCTAGGGTGAACCCTTAACCCAGAATAATTATGTTTGATTTAAGAATCAGTACTATTATTAATAGTTTTATAATGTCTCTAGTGTAAACCCTTAACCCAGAATAATTGTTTGATTTAAGAATCAGTACTATTATTAATAGTTTTATAGTGTCTCTAGTGTGAACCCTTAACCCAGAATAATTATGTTTGATTTAAACATCAGTACTATTATTAATAGTTTTATAGTGTCTCTAGTGTGAACCCTTAACCCAGAATAATTATGTTTGATTTAAACATCAGTACTATTATTAATAGTTTCATAGTGTCTCTAGTGTAAACCCTTAACCCAGAATAATTGTTTGATTTAAGAATCAGTACTATTATTAATAGTTTTATAGTGTCTCTAGTGTGAACCCTTAACCCAGAATAATTATGTTTGATTTAAACATCAGTACTATAATTAATAGTTTCATAGTGTCTCTAGTGTGAACCCTTAACCCAGAATAATTATGTTTGATTTAAGAATCAGTACTATTATTAATAGTTTTATAGTGTCTCTAGTGTGAACCCTTAACCCAGAATAATTATGTTTGATTTAAACATCAGTACTATTATTAATAGTTTCATAGTGTCTCTAGTGTAAACCCTTAACCCAGAATAATTATGTTTGATTTAAACATCAGTACTATTATTAATAGTTTCATAGTGTTTCTAGTGTGAGCCCTTAACCCAGAATAATTATGTTTGATTTAAACATCAGTACTATTATTAATGTTTTCATAGTGTCTCTAGTGTGAACCCTTAACCCAGAATAATTATGTTTGATTTAAACATCAGTACTATTATTAATAGTTTTATAGTGTCTCTAGTGTGAACCCTTAACCCAGAATAGTTATGTTTGATTTAAACAGCAGTACTATTATTAATAGTTTCATAGTGTCTCTAGTGTGAACCCTTAACCCAGAATAATTATGTTTGATTTAAACATCAGAAGTACAATAACATATCATGTAAGTACCATTTAACAGACGCTTTCTGCTACTATATTTTTGTCTAAAATATTACATAATTAAAAAAAATTAAATGCCCTCTATTGTTTTTATATTTTTATCTACAATAATATACAATTTAAATAAACAATTATACGCCACCTTTTCTGTTATTACAGTATGGTCTATTACTGTGTATCATTTAAAAGACACACTAAATAAAACTTCTTCGGTTTCCAAATTATTGTCTACAATACTATACCATTTAAATAATAAATTAAAAGGCCACTCTTCTGTTTCTTTATTATTGTCGAAGTACTCGAATATTATGTAAAATTCCCTAAATCAAACCAGTCTTGGGTGGGCCCAATATAGTACTTCTCATATTATTGTATCGTTCCTAGAGCAAGTCAGAGGTTATGCCCACTGGTCAATTATAACCATGTCTACAACACCTGAAAAGTATTGGCTTTTGATTTTTATAATATTGCATTCTTTCCTACTGCCTTATGAACGAAATCTCTTATTATTTATTTAAAATAAAAAGTTCATAGGAGACCTAAACAATCAACAGAATTAATTAGAATATTGATTATAGACGTGTGTTTGTTTTTGTGTATAATCTCGTAAGTTATTATGAACCTCATGGCCAGCAAAATCATGGCCTCAAAACAGCTACACGCAAAAATAATTGAGAATTATTTTAAAAACCCAATTGTGTCCATAAAACTCCATCGGTAAATTCAAATAATAATACTGATGGAACATTTACGAAATTCGCTGATACTTGCATAGTGTGTGTGTGTGTGTGCAGTACGTTTAATATCGTAATACGTAAGTCGAAACTTATGAAGGCATCATCGATTGACATGTTCAAATAGATAAATGACTGCAATAAAACTAATGGAGCACTCCAACAGAGGAGCTAACTTTGCCCAATTTTGATAGCCAATATACTGATAAAGAAACAGTATAAACTTAGATAAAGAACAAACTCGTTGGTAGGACAGCGCATAATCACACAACAGAATCCATAGCATACAAAGACTGCGGTAACTTCAATTTTGGCTTCAAAGGATCTATGATGAGCAATTTCTTAACAGGTCAAGGTAATTTCTTAGCAGGTCAAGGTCGTTCACTGTATTGATCAACAATATGACCTTCATTTTTGAAGTCAGAACACAACTTAACATTTTTGAAGTCAGAACATAACTTAACATTTTGAAGTCAGAACACAACTTAACATTTTGAAGTCAGAACATAACTTAACATTTTGAAGTCAGAACACAACTTAACATTTTGAAGTCAGAACACAACTTAACATTTTGAAGTCAGAACACAACTTAACATTTTGAAGTCAGAACACAACTTAACATTTTGAAGTCAGAACACAACTTAACATTTTGAAGTCAGAACACAACTTAACATTTTGAAGTCAGAACACAACTTAACATTTTGAAGTCAGAACACAACTTAACATTTTTGAAGTCAGAACACAACTTAACATTTTTGAAGTCAGAACACAACTTAACATTTTTGAAGTCAGAACACAACTTAACATTTTTGAAGTCAGAACACAACTTAACATTTTTGAAGTCAGAACACAACTTAAATAACTTTTTGTTTCCATTTGAGTGACAAATCCTACCAGATAAAATTTCAATAAAGCTGATATTTTGTCTCCAAAGGTCGTTTGATGTCTAGAGACAATATGTTTGACGATACACAGGTTTGAAGTACGGCTAATAAAACATATATTGACAATTAACCCAATAGTCCTTCTTAAACAGTAGAATATAAGCTTATATCTAGGATTTCAGAAGTTAAATGTTTCTAAGATACAAAGTGTCCCAAAAGTTGGTTTCCATAAGAATGTAGGTAGAAAGACTCGGTTTCCATAATAATGTAGTAGGAAAGACTCGGTTTCCGTAAGAATGTAGGAGGAAAGACTCGGTTTCCATGAGAATGTAGGAGGAAAGACTCGGTTTCCATGAGAAAGTGATAAGAAAGATTTTATTTTCATACGAATGTAGGTGGAAAGACTTGGTTTCCATAAGAATCTAGGAGGAAAGACTCGGTTTCCATGAGAATGTAGGAGGAAAGACTCGGTTTCCATGAGAATGTAGTAGGAAAGACTCGGTTTCCATAAGAATGTAGAAAGAAAGACTCGGTTTCCATGAGAAAGTGATAAGAAAGATTTGGTTTTTATACGAATGTAGGAGGAAAGACTTGGTTTCCATAAGAATGTAGGAGGAAAGACTCGGTTTCCAAAAGAATGTAGAAGGAAGGTCTCGGTTTCCAAAAGAATGTAGGAGGAAAGACTTGATTTCCATGCGAATGTAGTAGGAAAGACTCGGTTTCCATAATAATGTAGTAGGAAAGACTTGATTTTCATGAGAAAGTGACCTGTCATAGCCAGGTGTTTAAGACGCTCGACTCGTAATTTAATGAACGTAGGATCGAATCCCCGTCACACCAAACATGCTCGCCCTTTCAGCTGTTAGGACATTATGGTGTGACAGTCAATCCCACTATTCGTTGGTAAAAGAATAGTCCAAGAGCTGGTTGTGGATAGTGATGACCAGCTGCTTTCCCTTTAGTCTTACATCCCTAAATTAGGAACGGCTAGCGCAAATAGTCCTCGTGTAGCTTTGAGCAAAATTCAGAAAGAAACAAACACAAGAAAGTAGTAGAGAAGATACAGTTTTCATAATAATGTATTAGGGAAGACTTGATTTTTATAAGAAAGTAGCAGGGAAGTCTCGGTTTCCATAAGAAGGTAATGTGACAAGCTTGATTCTCATAAGAAAACAAATAACGTGATTTGTAAATACGAAGTTCACTTTGTTTGTTTCATTGTTATTAAACATAGAAGCTAACTGTGCTCTTCCTACCACTGGTATCTCTTTGTTCCATTTTTGTTTTCTTTGAAACGAAACTCCGTAGCTGATAAACAGGTGGATAGTAGCCCTAGAACTGTATCTATTTTCCATACACTTTCACATAGAAAATTCAACAAATACTCAAATTTTTGGATCTTATGTTAAATAATAAAAAATTGTTCAGTTTTAAAACAAATACTTGCATTTTTCAAAGAATAAAAGAAATTAATTCAAAATGTTTCTGAACACTATAAACAGAAGGTGATCGGGATAGAAACCTATAGAACCAAATAGCTTTCATTAAAGGAATGTATTTCAGTACAGTAAAACTATCTTAGAATTACAGGTCATTATCTATATAGGTTGTTTTGTAAAAAAATGAAATTATCGACTAACAAAAACAGAACTACATCAAATAATACACACAACTTCGACACGCTAAGTAAACTGGAAAGTAAAGCAAACACGGCAAAATTCAATTAATTTAAAATGTACAAAACGAGATCAGTTTTACATATTAAGTTTTTTGATGGCAACTTTTAATCAGTTGGTACCTGTTAACATTTTTAATACATTGGTTTTCTAAAGAGATCATTTATTCTTAAATAGCGAAACGTAAAACATAAAACTTTACAAGGTTAATAGCGTTTTATAAGACCTACAATAAGAATCTATAAATATTTGTAGAGCAGCAGGGTAGAACTGAACACTTCACCTTTTTATAAAATGTTTAAACAAAATATGTTTAATCACGGTGAAGTTTTGCAAGTAAAAAGTCATATCATCTCAATTTTGTTTTAACATAAACATGAAATGTGTTTTTAATAGCACAAATAAAGCTTATATAACCTTATTTGTTGTTGTTTTGTTAAATTTTCGAACTTACATCAATAGTTGCGAGAACTGTCTACAATTGCATATGGTTCCATGGTTCCCCAGCAGGCAAAAATATTTATATTTCTTGTGCACCTGCCGTTTCAATTTGTATGATTTCTTGAACACTAAAGTTTATGTGCTATTGTGTTGTCTGTTGTTCGAAATTATTTATTGGTTACATTGAGAGGTCTTGGTAACTATAGCCACACAAACATCACGTCTAACTAAAGTTTTTCTCATGAATTTCGCACTAAGCTACACGAAGGCTATCTGCTCTAGCCGTCCCTAATTTAGCAGTGTAAGACTAGAGGGAAGGCAGCTAGTCATCACCATCCACCAACAACTCTTGGGCTACTCTTTTACCAACGAATAGCGGAATTGATCGTAACATTATAACGCCCCCACGGCTGAAAGGGCGAGCACGTTTGGTGTGACTAACAGTCGAGTACCTTAACCACCTGGTTATTCCAGGCTTCTCAGTTATGGAAAGTTACTTAGTGTCAGATTTACTTATGCCTAACTTTGTAAATATGGAACAAATTGCACAGTCTTGAAGTATCTTGATCTTCGTGAATCTGCGCTGTAGTCAGACTGAAGTACCTCAAATCATTCAGTTCCTATGGAAACAGGCACCAAGTATTAAATGTATATGTCTAAACGACGTTCGAAACAGAAAAACTAAATTGATTAATCCATTCGACCTACGGATCTAGAATATTCTGGAAGTATATTTTCCGTTGATCAAGACGTCAGGCTGTGATGTAACTATATACGTTGGGGCAAATTTTTTTTCTAAACTGGATCGCTTTTGGAAACGGTATTTACAAAAAAGCGCTTTCGGAAGTAAAATATTCATACAGTCAAATCACAAAGATGTGTTTACGTTGAGAAGTGAGAAGTTTCAAGATGGATATATCTCTTTAACTTAATTGGTTTGGAAAACAAACAAATATGGATCACGTTAGGTCACCAGGATCATTCAGAAAGACCCCGGCCCCGGCTATGGAAATCAAATTACGACTCCTTTTAACGGCCGAGAATCCACAAACATAAAGGTTAGTGGCAAAAGTGGTCCACCTGCTTCATGTAATAATATACATCATTAAAGAAGGATCTACAGCTATGAAAGCGAGAAAAATTACGTGTATATCAAAGGATGTCTCTATTCAACCAATGTATACCTCAAGCAAACACTGGTCAGATCGAAGAACATAGCGACGAAGGTTTCTGTGCAATTAGAATTTTGAAATTGACGCTAAAGGGAACCGTCGTCATTATAGTCTCGATGTGTTAAGGAAAGCATGCAGGGAACAGTAGTGTGCTTCGGAAATGACAGCCTTATGACGCGGATGCTTTTGCAAAGAGAAATATGCTTCAAATCTATTTTCAAGAGTCGTAAGGTAATGCATGATAGGGCGTGGCGACATAGAATGTAACGACTTGGTGAGGCTCCGACATCACTTTAAACAATGATTTAAAGTGATTTCTATCTTTATGCAAAGATCCTTCAGAAAAATCGCTTAAACTGAAAACAAAACCAATAAACTGTTGTCGAACATTTTTGTTCGTGTGCCGTTGTTGTTTACATCTGTTGATATCTTTGTTTTCATACTGCATAAGTCCTCACAAAAATTAGGGTGTGTGTGTACTTTTAAAGCAAAGCCACATAGGGCTATCTTCTGAGCCCATCGAGGAGAATCAAACCCCTGATTTTAACGTTGTAAATCCGTAGACTTACCGCTGTACCAGCAGGGGCGCCAAAGTAAAGGAACTTAGATTCTGCTCAAAATTGTTCAGTCACTCGTGTTCAGACTAGAGTTACTTCCAGAAAATAACGATAAATCGATTTTTCAAAGTTCGAAACATTGATACGTGAATGCTAAAACCTTAAATTAAGCGGCTTCTAAACCTTTAATATGTATAGCCAAGTAGAATAATTTCTATTGAACATATTAGGAATAGAATTAATTTAGCCTGTTAGGGCGTTGCTTTATGATCAATATCCCATCTCCATGTAAATGAGGTTTAATACATACGTTGAAGGCTCGCATCTATTATTCCTGTGCGTTCGGAAAACGGTTGCTATTACCGATGCTTGTAACAGTAATTAAATAACTTTATATTAAGTCAAATTTATGCCCTTCTATTTTTCAGTTTAAAACTCTCTTTAATTCGTAGGCAGCAAATAATTTCGTGTAAAAACTAGATAATAAATATAGGCTTAAATCGACATATATATATATATTTCTGTCAGTCAAAGATTTCGTGAGTACGTCAATTTTGAAATCAACATCTGCATTACCTTATACACCTAAGCAATTTAAGAACCAACTTAACCAAATGTTCGTATTTAGTTAAGTGTTTCATGTTATTTGTTTTCTGTATTTTAGTATTTTTAACCTAACTAGACTAAGCGGTCAAGTCAAAGGGTCCAAAGTGGGCAGAGCAATCTCTACTTTAAAACTGCTGCCCAAATGAAGGGCAGCGTGTCTGAATGGTCCAGAGCCCCTAATTGATTCTTTTAACCAAACAGCTTTTAGCTCGTTTGTTGATAAACGCAAAACTACACAATGGGCTATCTGTGCTGCTCTCACCACGGTTATCGAAACCCGGTTTTTTATAGAATGAATGGCAGAGGATCCATTTGCACTTTTACCAGCGAGTGAAATGTATATTTTGCTTCACTTTATTTCACCAGTTTATTTGTAAGAATCAATTGTCAATACGTGTAAGTGGAACTATAAACCCATTTCTATTTTCTCTAACACAAATTACCCCCACTGGCTCAGCGATAAATGTGAAAGCTCTATCTCTCTCTAAGTGTTTGTATATATATATTTGTATACCTAGGAGGGTTAGGTACACTATATATCTTCCTCCTTCCATTAGTTAGTTCGAATGGCCTGATTAATACATTTAGAGTAAATACAAAATGGCTGAAGTAATAGCATAACTTTAAATCTGGTCCTTTTCAGGACATCTCCATTTATATTGTTCTACCATTTTTTTAATAATTATTATTTTAATAAGACTAGAACGTAGGTTGTCTGTTTTATTTTAGCTCTATTCTATTATTACTATTATCATTATTATTTTAAATGATTTTATCTTAATGATCTAATGTATAAATTTATCGGGGAGAGGTGTTTAGGTCTCTCATCATCACATATACAATATCTGTTTATTTCGCATAACAACTCATTTTTTTTTCGCCAATATTTATCAAAATATTTTATTGTACTATGTAGAAGTCTACCTGGTATTGTTTGTGTGTTTGAGTATTATGCATGAACTTTGATGAAGTGGTTTTAGGTACTCTGTATACATATGTAATTAGTGTATTCTGTAATGATTGTAGTTTGGTTTGTATTTGTTTCACACTTACATTAATCCATGCAGGAGCTGCATTGTCTATTACAGATCTAACACATGTCTTGTCTATTTTAATGATGTTTTCTGGTGTTGTTCTATAATTTTTACCAGTTAGACTCCTAGCATAGTTTATTCTTCGCCAAATTTTAGTTTTTATGTTATTTACATGTTTTATCCACGTAAGTTTAGAATCATATGTTAACCCTAAAAATTTTGCAGATGTAGCAGTTTTGAGAAGCGCTCCGTTCATGTAGATCTGGGGTTGAACTTTTTGATGTTTCATTGATTTTGAAAATCTTACACTGTGAAAGTTTACACCGCTAAATAACCTGATTTAAATACTCGTGTTAGGCGCAGTACAGATAGCCCGTGGTGTAGTTTAGTAAAGAAGGAAACAGATTTGTACCACCAGAGGTCTGATTCCCCGTGATGTGCAAAACAGAAATAACCCATAATGTACTTGATAAAAAATAAGTAGACATGTTAAAGACGCAAGAATTAGGCGTTAAATACCCCGCGGTGAACACAACACGTACTCGTAGTGGAAACAGCAAATACCCCTGGTAGACACAGAAGATAGCCATGGTGGACACATTAGATGTCCGTGACGGGCACAACAAATACCCCAACTAACTAATACGCATAATGCTAAATACCTTCACGGTAAGTAGATATGTTTAGTTTAACATATTGACCAAATATCACAGCTGACAGTCGGGTTTGAAGAATAATTGAAGTTAATGTATTCTCAAGATGGCTGATATGGGTATTAAAACTTTAATAAAGTACTTTACTTTAATTAATTAATTTTACTTCAAGTTTGTTTCTAGTCATCAGTTATTCTTGGTTCACACGAAAACTATGGTAATTTATAATAAA
This sequence comes from Tachypleus tridentatus, assembly GCF_004210375.1. Classification (NCBI taxonomy): domain Eukaryota; kingdom Metazoa; phylum Arthropoda; class Merostomata; order Xiphosura; family Limulidae; genus Tachypleus; species Tachypleus tridentatus. Next base: position 11,832,084 of record NC_134833.1, read on the forward strand.
AATTAGAGAGAACAGAGGAAAAATGGTTGCATGTACACAGTAATGTTTAAATTATAAATCTGGTTGCACCAATCTTATCAAAAACTTGCCCAACTCAGAAATTGTATCCATAGAACACAGAGAGTGGTGTGGAGTTTTAGTTCGCCACTACCACCCACCCACAGAACAAAGAGAGTGGTGTGGAGTTTTAGTTCGCCACTACCACCCACCCATAGAACACAGAGAGTGGTGTGGAGTTTTAGTTCGTCACTACCACCCACCAATAAAACAAAGAGAGTGGTGTGGAGTTTTAGTTCGCCACTACCACCCACCCATAGAACACAGAGAGTGGTGTGGAGTTTTAGTTCGCCACTACCACCCACCCATAGAACACAGAGAGTGGTGTCGAGTTTTAGTTCGCCACTACCACCCACCCATAGAACACAGAGAGTGGTGTGGAGTTTTAGTTCGCCACTACCACCCACCCATAGAACACAGAGAGTGGTGTGGAGTTTTAGTTCGTCACTACCACCCACCGATAGAACACAGAGAGTGGTGTGGTGTTTTAGTTCGCCACTACCACCCACCCATAGAACACAGAGAGTGGTGTGGAGTTTTAGTTCGCCACTACCACCCACCCATAGGACACAGAGAGTGGTGTGGAGTTTTAGTTCGCCACTACCACCCACCCATAGAACACAGAGAATGGTGTGGAGTTTTAGTTCGCCACTACCACCCACCCATAGAACACAGAGAGTGGTGTGAAGTTTTAGTTCGCCTCCACCACCCACCCATAGGACACAGAGAGTGGTGTGGAGTTTTAGTTCGCCACTACCACCCACCCATAGGACACAGAGAATGGTGTGGAGTTTTAGTTCGCCACTACCACCCACCCATAGAACACAGAGAGTGGTGTGAAGTTTTAGTTCGCCTCCACCACCCACCCATAGGACACAGAGAGTGGTGTGGAGTTTTAGTTCGCCACTACCACCCACCCATAGGACACAGAGAGTGGTGTGGAGTAAAAACGAGCCGTTTTTACCTATATATTTTTCTACATATGGGTTTTTTCGACATCACTGATTAGCTGTGAATTGTTGTTCACAAGTGTGATATTCAAATGATACTAGCTATGCGTTTTGGAGATCAAAGACGAAACACGTTTACTCAAATATTTGTTAAAATTGTTGGGTCTTATTATCACCCCAATGATTGTTTGTTTGTTTGTTTGTTTTGAATTTCCCGCAAAGCTACTCAAGGGCTATCTGCGCTAGCCGTCCCTAATTTAGCAGTGTAAGACTAGAGGGAAGGCAGCTAGTCATCACCACCCATTTGTCTGAAGAGAGTACAATGATCTTCCAGGATGGATACAACCAGAGGTTTTATTGGTTGCTTTAAAACTCTAGATTAGTATTCAAATACTCTGAACAGATATTATGGTAGCGTCATTTAGAGTAAGATGAATTAATTATAGGGAATAAGTGGCTTCTTAGAAATATTTCCAGGATGTAATTTGGGAAATTACATATCTGTGAAAGGTCGAACTTTCAAGCGTGTGTGCAGAGTTATATATATATATATTTTTTTCCGACGTTGTTTCATACCACGACAATAACTACTGGTCTTACGGCTGCTACCAGCATTCTTGCAACACTGGAACCTTATCTGTGTATCGAAAGCTGTGTTTAATTAAAAGTAGCCTTGTTTTTGTTTTTATGACCCAGAACCGAGACCTGACATCAACGGGTTTTCATGTTTTGTAAATTTCAGATTTCGGTGCTGAGAACTGAGAGATCCTTCGTTTTAACGAAGTTTACACCATCACATCTCCATTCAGGTTCCGAAGAAATTCGAGAAGATATGAATGCATCAAGACGAGTGAATTCCAGGTTACTTATCCCACAAACATCTAAACCCCACCCGATTTAATTGGCTTATAAACAGCTCATAGAAAATAAGTCAGTTTTTGTGGGGAGAAACATACATTCATATTGTACAATATGACACACACACCTTAATCAACAGAAACTTATCACATACTTTACATATAAATTCCAAGCGACCAGATAAAGGCACAATTTGCGAATCTAATTATATACGTTATTCTTTATTTGTATGTACCAGTGTCACACGAGTGGGAAACTTTCATCTCAGAGAAGTTACCTGAATTTTTACGCTGTACAAAATAAAAACAATTGCAAATACACCTGAGAGTGAAGGTTTATCTTCCAGTCGTCACCATCTTTAGAGCACATAACAGCTACAAATGTTTGCTGTACAAACTGGACAATAATTATCTCAGAATTCACATTAAAAACAAATTATCTGAAGATATTGTTGATTCCTCACATACCTCTTGGTTTGTCTTCAATTGATGAGTTCAGGTATTGAATGTAACGTTAATTGAACACTGATTTCTAACAGAGAGATGAGAGATCTGAAATGTTATTTATTACACACGTCTGATTTAGAGCCCCAATGGACAGATTAAGAGAAATGTGAAAAAACAGCTACAGTTAATTTATTTGTACGTCATTTCTTAAGCCTATTATTTTTCCAATATTATGCCAGCTATGTCTGCGGATAATTTGTTTATTTATCAGTTCTTAGGCCTATTGGTTTTCCAATAATACGCTGGCTACAACAGCACTCAATTTGTTCATTTATCATTTTTAGGCCTATTGGTTTACCAATATTATGCTGGCTACATCCGCAGTTGTAAGTATATCAGGTTTTTGTCTGATTAGTTGTGTAAACCGTAACAAGTTTCTTAATCACTAAATCAACTAGAATTGTTTACTTTTTTATTAATATTATCTTCGTCTTACAAGATCGAGCAAATAATAATCTGGTGCGTTGCGTCTACACTTCCTCAGTTACTACGCTTTCAGAAGCTGAAATATTCTCCAGCCTAAACACCCATTTCTAGATAACGAATACCACGTTCCATTTCAGAGCAGCACGCTAAACAGTCGACTACTATAATATAGTGAAATAATTTCTTCCATGGCTTTGTTCTAATATTTGATGAGCACGTTTTTATGCTTTGTAACAGTTTTACTGGTCTATAAATGGACTGAACTGGAATAATAAATATAGTACTATTCAGAACTGTAAAGTGATTCTTTATTTTTTGGAAGAATACACCGAAGTACTACAAAATGTAGTCCGTGTGAAGTCACCTGGTGGAAATTGCTATTAAAAAAATAAAATAGTCATTTCATACAAAATGGCCTCGATTATCATTAGACGCAATTTTTACTCATTTGTGGCTTAATACTAATGTGTCTAGATTCCGCCTAGGGAACAGCTTTGAACCGAAGAAGAGACATTTGTTTGTTTAATTTTAATTTCGCGCAAAGCCACACGAGGGCTATCTGTGAAAGCCGTCACTAATTTAGCAGTGTAATACCAGAGGGAAGGCAGCTAGTCGTCACCATCCACCGCCAACTACGGACGAATAGTGGGATTGACGGAATATTATAACGCCCCATGACTGAAAAGGCGAATATGTTTGATGAGACGGGGATTCGAACTCGCAACCTGAAGGTTTTTAAGACAAATATTTAAAGTACTTTAGAGCTATTCGCTTCTTATGGGGAATTTGGTGAGAAGTGAGAAACTTGGTATTTATTGATATATATATATAAATATATATATTATATTTGGAAAGCGAAATTGATTCTTTTATATGAAAATATAAAGCTTTTATCAACGTTCATAATATCAGCCATAGTTTTTATCTAATATAAATAATGTTTTAAGCTTCACAGGTGTCAAGTTTCCGATTAGTGTTAAAACTATTGTTTTATATTCTCAACTAAAACATTATTTTCTGCAACTAAAACAACACCAATAATTAATTAAAATAATGTTGACCGGACAAAAGTTGTCAAAAAGGATGATATATAGCTCAAGTAATTTTCACAGCGATAAACGAACTGGTCAAAATCAAATGGTTTGTTTATCTGGAAATAGAACGTTTGTTTGTTTGTTTGTTTTTTTGAATTTCGCACAAAGCTACTCGAGGGCTACCTGTGCTAGTCGTCCCTAATTTAGCGGTGTAAGACTAGAGGAAAGGCAGTCAGTCATCACCACCCACCGCAAACTCTTTGGCTACTCTTTTACCAACGAATAGTGGGACTGACCGTAACATTATAACGCCCCCACGGCTGGGAGGGCGAGCATGTTTGGTGCGACGGGGATTCGAACTAGCGACCCTCAGATTACGAGTCTTAACACGCTTGGCCATGCTGGGCCGACGAGAGAGAATGATGCTACACTGTAGTTACTGATATTGAAAATACCTCGCGCTACGTACGGTTACGAGCTTGCTAAATCAAGAGCTGCACAAACTAATGTACCACCAAAAACATGTTGATTTTGTGAGTCCCAAGGGTGACAACAGTTGAGGGTAAGGAATAGAACAACTAATTCACGGCGTATTAAGGTTATTAATGATATAGATCACACACTAATTCTGTCGTTATCTGAGCCATAACTATTGACAAAAAACAAACAAACGTGACAGTGAATTTTTGGGATGTTACTGGCGACATCTGTTGTTTTTCTCTGCTTGAAGGAAAGCGAGAAAAACTGAGAGAATTTTTTTTTCACTCTCTTGTCCGGTTTTACGCATTCTATAAATATCTCATTTGTTAGATAGACATGGCAAAGGTAAACTGTACGTTGGAAAACGTACTCCATGTATTTTTCAAGTGTTTTAAGAAGAAAAGCTGAGGTTTTATTTTCATCAGTGCAGGTCGGTAGAAAGTGAAATCCACTAATACGTATGAAGGGTAAGAAAGACGAATGTCCGGAGAACGATTATTTGAGCGATTTTAACCTCAAATTGTATACGTGTTGTTAGAACGGTTGACTCGTAATCTGAAGGTCAACGGTTCGAATCCGTGCTACACGAAACGTGCTCGCCCTTTCAGCCGTGGAGCTTTATAATGTGTCGGCCAATCTCACTGTTCGTTGGTAAAAGAGTAGCCTAGCGCAGATAGCCCTCGTGTAGCCTTGCGCGAAATTCAAAAACAAACAAACAAAACAAAGAGTAGCCCAAGAGTTTACGGTGGGTGGTGATGACTAGTTGACTTCCCTCTAGTCTTACACTGCTAAATTAGGGACGGCAAGCGCAGATAGCCCTTGTGTAACTTCACACGAAATTCAGAAAAAAAAACAACAATAATATGAAATTTCTGCCTCTCCTCTCCCAGAAAGCACAGCGGAATATCTACGGACTCGTTTACGTGGTGGACAGAGTACAACCAGCCTATTGCGTAGCTTTGTGCCTAAGTTGGAAACAAATAAACCTACATATTTTTGTGTCCCGATTTGAAATATTGAAGGGATATTTGGCTAAACATTTAAGAACAAGCAAAAACAGATATAATTTTATTTAACAAATATAAGGAAAGTCACAACCTTAGCGACTATAAATACTTGTGGCCGTTAAGGAAAGTCAGAACCTTAGCGACTATAAATACTTGTGGCCGTTAAGGAAAGTCAGAACCTTAGCGACTATAAATACTTGTGGCCATTAAGGAAAGTCACAACCTTAGCGACTATAAATACTTGTGGCCGTTAAGGAAAGTCACAACCTTAACGACTATAAATACTTGTGGCCGTTAACTCTTTGTTTTTATGGAGTAACTTTGAAAAAAATTGCTATAAATGTATTGCTATATTTTTCTCGTTTTTTATGTTAATGGTTTTCAAATCTGTGATTCATAAAATGAAATGAAATATTATTTCTAATTATTATTCAAGTTTGTTTTCAATATGTTCAGTAACAGAAAGATTTGCCGTGAAAGGTTTTCTTTCTACATAAATAAAAGTGGTTTTAAACACGTTAACGGTTATGTAAATATTACGCTGAGAATACTATTATGTAAATAGATATACATAAGATTTCTATATAAATATTATACTGAGAATACTATTATGTAAATAGATATACATAAGATTTCTATATAAATATTACACTGAGAATAATGTTATGTAAATAGATATACATAAGATTTCTATATAAATATTATACTGAGAATAATGTTATGTAAATAGATATACATAAGATTTCTATATAAATATTATACTGAGAATACTGTTATGTAAATAGATATACATAAGATTTCTATATAAATATTACACTGAGAATACTGTTATGTAAATAGATATACATAAGATTTCTATATAAATATTACACTGAGAATACTGTTATGTAAATAGATATACATAAGATTTCTATATAAATATTACACTGAGAATACTGTTATGTAAATAGATATACATAAGATTTCTATATAAATATTATACTGAGAATACTGTTATGTAAATAGATATACATAAGATTTCTATATAAATATTACACTGAGAATACTGTTATGTAAATAGATATACATAAGATTTCTATATAAATATTACACTGAGAATACTGTTATGTAAATAGATATACATAAGATTTCTATATAAATATTATACTGAGAATACTGTTATGTAAATAGATATACATAAGATTTCTATATAAATATTATACTGAGAATACTGTTATGTAAATAGATATACATAAGATTTCTATATAAATATTATACTGAGAATACTGTTATGTAAATAGATATACATAAGATTTCTATATAAATATTACACTGAGAATACTATTATGTAAATAGATATACATAAGATTTCTATATAAATATTATACTGAGAATACTGTTATGTAAATAGATATACATAAGATTTCTATATAAATATTATACTGAGAATACTGTTATGTAAATAGATATACATAAGATTTCTTCCTGCTCACAAACTTGCTTTCTGATCCCACGGATACACAAACACTAACTGTTATAAAGCTCAGTCTAATCAGAGACGTGAGTTTGAGGTAAAATAAACGTTATTTCACTGTGGTGAAGAAGCTTCGCTGAGTTTCATTTACTCTGAAAAGCACTATCTCATAAGACTATAAATAGGCACTGTGCTATTACTACTATGTTTAGTGTATAAATACATTGGACTTTCCAATTTCTTAGAGTAATCGATTCCCTTTAAGAAGGATTAATAGTTTCAAACGTATTACGAATGGATGTTGTTGTTGTTGTTGTTGAAACTTCTTTATGAGATCATTACTTTAAATGGAGATACGTAGGAGTCCAAAGTTTAACAAACAAATATCAGGTAACAAGACCAATGACGTAAACAGCTCAATACAAAGTTACATTTAGATAATTTTAGATAGATCCCAGTATTATCCATAAAGAATTTACCGGCAAAAAGATTACGCAGTTATTGCTTGGTTAAACAGCAAATGTGCTCAAAGTGTAGAGAGTTTTAGAATATAAAATTGTGTAATTAAAGGCCACAAACAAGGTTTTAACTTGTATTAAAATCGTTAAGAAAAACAAAAATACAAACGTTACGATCCTGTAACAGACAAGATTAGAGCTATGTAGTAACTGGATAGCTGTTGTTGTTTTGAATTAAGCACAAAGCTACACAATGGGTTATCTGTGCTCTGCCCACCACGGGTATCGAAACCCGGTTTTTAGCATTGTAATCTTCAGACACACCGCTGAGCCACTGGGGGGCATTCTGGAGAGCTAAACTTTTACTTCGAAACTAGCAATGATCTACATGTTAAATGGAATTGTGCTAAAAAGCATTCTCGAATGAATGAGTTAAATTGTAATATTTCTACCGTTTTATTATCACGTATTACACGAGAAGGATCTTCAAGAGAAGAAACGTATCCTTCATTTTAGCTCAGCAGGAATCATTTTACAAATTTAGAGAAATTCAACGTTTGGTTTTCAAACAGAATTGTTACAACTGCACCCCAACACACACAAAAGAGGCACAGCGGTAAGTCAGTGGACTTAATATCTAATTCTACTGGTGGTCACAGCACATTTTGCCCATCGTGTTGCCTTGTGTTTAACTATAAACAAATATAATTTTTACAATTTTCTTTTATACAACTTTCCTAAAATATAAATTATAACAACTTGTGATTACATATTTACTTTCAAGAAAAACAAAAAAAGATTTTATCAGCCGTAGGGGCGTTATTTAGTTCCGAACAATCCCACTATTCGTTGATAAAAGAGTAGCCCAAGAGTTGGCGGTGAGTTATGATAACTAGCTGCTTTCCCTCTATTCGTGGTAATGTCTGTTGAGATTTACAAAGCCTAAAAAAATAATATTTCGTTAAAGTGTGAGCTGTAAATACATGGATATTTTTTATTATTATTTATTATTTATTACACTTAACAATTAGCATTTGACCCACATGTCATTCGGTTGTCCACCGTGCATAGAATTTTTGATATATATATATTGTTTACAAAGTGACACACTACAATACTATGTTGTTATTTAGATACATACAAACTATCATAGCTTGAAGAGAGTATACTTTAGGCTCTAAACAAGGCGTATACATTGTGTTGTAGATATGAACTTCCAAGTGAATTGTAATCCAACAAAAACCGGATAACAGCCAATTTTGTTTCAGTATAAATTGAAGAAACTCTTCATAAATATTCCCTTTACTATTTGTTCTGCAGATCTGGGAGAAAATTACCCTTCACAAATAGTGTTGTTTCTTTATCGTAACTTTGTGTTTAGTTTGTGCAGACTTAGATAAACGGTATTTTAAGTGCTTACCAAATGTCATAAAAATCGAACTTTATTAAGTTTGTTGTTTTCTTTCAGTTTCTAAAAATCTCGTACAGTTTGGTGCGGAGAAAAAAAAGGAAACCAGATACACTTTGGGATCGAATATCTCACTTACGGCTGAACGAATTTTCATGAAACTTGGAATGTAAGGTAAATAAACTGCGAAGCAATAAGATGAAAAGTTACTGATAGCTGAAAATCGCTGTTCCTTGGTTCATGTAAATAGTATACCGTGCACCGGGCGTCTCAAGTATGTATTTTTTTCGCCGTGTGTCTTGACAGGTTCGTGTTATTTTTCTACAATATCACGAGAATATACAATATTTTAACACTTTAAGTGACTCCTTTCCTAAAATTAACGTTTCGACAACACGAGTTTTGTTATTTAGGCTTTCCCAACATAAGCGTTTATATTGAAATATGTTGTAGATACTTCACTTTCCAGTAACTGGAAGCAGGTGTTTGTTTTGAAATTCGCGCAAAGCTACTCGAGGGCTATCTGCGCTAGCCGTCCCTAATTTAGCAGTGTAACACTAGAGGGAATGCAGCTAGTCATCACCACGCACCGCCAGCTCTTGGACTACTCTTTTACCAACGAATAGTGGGATTGACCGTAACATTATAACTCCCACACGGCTGAAAGGGCGAGCATGTTTGGTGCGACGGCGATTCGAAACCGCTACCCTCGCATTACGAGTCGAGTGCCTTAACCACCTGGCCATCTCGGGCCTTTTCGTAAGCCGTATTCAAACTCACAGGTGCTATAGTCTAATCGTTTTAACTTAACTTGACTGGTTTGATTCACTGCACACGCTTGGCTATGCCGGACCCAGAAACCGGTCTCAAATTGTAGGTTTTACTATTTTCGTATAAGCATTTTTAAAAATTTAACTCTACAGTATTAAAACTGTATTTTAAAGCTCATTTCTTAGCTTTCTGTGTGTCATACGCCAAGCCATGATCTGCTTTCGTAACATAAACCGAAACAACAATTTCCAACCAAGTGAAATTTACCGAAATAAAGCTTTTTGTTTTATGCAAAACAATTCTGGCAGAGACAGAGGGCGCTATATATAAGCCGCATAATTTCCCGTGAAAAGTAATAAAATATTAAAACGCAAAATAAATGAATTTTTCGCAACTACGTGTTGTTTATAACATTCTAGTTGCTACAAGTTTCACTTGTTTAATCCTTGCGTGATTTAGAAATGCATTAATAAATTTTTCACGAACAAGCTTCATCACAAAGAAACCCACAAAAGTTTTTAAAAGGATTAAAAATGCTTTATTTATGTCCGGTGTAAACATGTTTCTGTTTTGTTTTAACAGAACTAATGTTTATATAACAAAGACCAGATTAAAACGTTTATTGCAATCTGTAGAAACGTCATTGTCGTCTGTTTTTGTACTAGTTATGTTTGTAAGCCGTATCCGGTATAATTAGGGAGGTAATTAGTTTAAACAATGACATAACAAGAAGTTAAAGCGACAATGATTTGTATTCGTCTAGCCCCAGTATGTGCAAATCATGTAAATATAATTCTATAAAAGCGGCAAAAAATCGATACTCACATCAACTTCTATCGCAAGTGCAAAATAAATGTTCAACTAGACAAACGTGGGAGATTCTATATGTTCCTCAACTTCTATCGTAAGACACTGCTGTGGATTGCAGTTTCCAGTTATCAACTTTGATGTATGGAGTGACCTGCACCTTCTTAATTATAAATTTCATGTATGGAGTGACCTGCACCTTCCTAATTATAAACTTTGATGTATGGGGTGACCTGCACCTTCCTAATTATGAACTTTATGTATGGAGTGACCTGCACTTCCCCAGTTATAAACTTTGATGTATGGAGTGACCTGCACCTTCCCAATTATAAACTTTATGTATGGAGTGACCTGCACTTCTCCAGTTATAAACTTTGATGTATGGAGTGACCTGCACCTTCCCAATTATAAACTTTGATGTATCGGGTAACCTGCACCTTCCTAATTATAAACTTTGATGTATCGGGTAACCTGCACCTTCCTAATTATAAACTTTGATGTATCGGATGACCTGCACCTTCCTAATTATAAACTTTGATGTATAGAGAGACCTGCACCTTTCTAATTATAAACTTTGATGTATGGAGTGACATGCACCTTCCTAATTATAAACTTTGATGTATAGAGTGACCTGCACCTTCCTAATTATAAACTTTGATGTATGGAGTGACCTGCTCCTTCCTAATTATAAACTTTCATGTATGTAGTGACTTGCACCTTCCCAAATATAAAATTTGATTTATGGAGTGACCTGCACTTCCCCAGTTATAAACTTTGATGTATGGAGTGACCTGCACCTTCCTAATTTTAAACTTTGATGTATGGAGTCACCTGCACCTTCCTAATTATAAACTTTGATGTATGGGGTAACCTGCACCTTTCTAATTATAAACTTTGATGTATGGAGTGACCTGCACTTTCCTAATTATGAACTTTGATGTATGGAGTGACCTGCACCTTCCTAATTATAAACTTTGATGTATGGAGTGACCTGAACTTCCAGATTTATAAACTTAGATGTATGGAGTGACCTGCACCTTCCCAATAATAAACTTTGATGTATCGGGTAACCTGCACCTTCCTAATTATAAACTTTGATGTATCATGTGACCTGCACATTCCTAATTATAAACTTTGATGTATAGAGTGACCTGCTCCTTCCTAATTATAAACTTTGATGTATGGAGTGACCTGCACCTTCCCAATTATAAACTTTGATGTATGGAGTGACCTGCACTTTGCCAATTATAAACTTTGATGTATGAAGTCATCCGCACCTTCTTAATTATAATCTTTGATGTATGAAGTGACCTGCACCTTCCCAATTATAAACTTTGATGTATTAAGTCATCCGCACCTTCTTAATTATAATCTTTGATGTATGAAGTGACCTGCACCTTCCCAAGTATAAACTTTGATGTGCGGAGTAATCTGCACTTCCCCAGTTATAAACTTTGATGTATGGGGTAACCTGCACCTTCCTAATTATAAACTTTGATGTATGGAGTGACCTGCATCTTCCTAATTATAAACTTTGATGTATAGAGTGACCTGCACCTTCACAATTATAAACTTTGATGTATGGAATGACCTGCACTTCCCCAGTTATAAACTTTGATGTATGGAGTGACCTGCATCTTCCTAATTATAAACTTTGATGTATAGAGTGACCTGCTCTTTCCTAATTCTAAACTTTGATGTATGGAGCGACCTGCACCTTCCTAATTATAAACTTTGATGTATGGAGTGACTTGCACCTACCTAATTATAAACTTTGATGTATAGAGTGACCTGCACCTTCCCAATTATAAACTTTGATGTATGGAATGACCTGCACTTCCCCAGTTATAAACTTTGATGTATCGAGTGACCTGTACTTTCCCAATTATAAACCTTTGTGTATGAAATGACCTGCACCTTCCTAATTATAAACTTTGATGTATGGAATGACCTGCTCCTTCCTAATTATAAACATTGATGTATGGAGTGACCTGCACCTTCCTAATTATAAAATTTGATGTATGGAGTGACCTTCACCTTCCCAATTATAAACTTTGATGTATGGAGTGACCTGCACCTTCCTAATTATAAACTTTGATGTATGGAGGGACCTGCACCTTTCCAATTATAAACTTTGATTTATGGAGTGATCTGCACTTCCCCAGTTATAAACTTTGATGTATGGAGTGACCTGCACTTTCCCAATTATAAATTATGATATTTGAAGTGTTCCGTACCTTCTTAATTATAAACTTTGATGTATGGAGTGACCTGCACCTTCCTAATTATAAAATTTGATGTATGGAGTGACCTTCACCTTCCCAATTATACACTTTGATGTATGAAGTGTTCCGCACCTACCTAATTATAAACTTTGATGTATAGAGTGACCTGCACCTTCCCAATTATAAACTTTGATGTATGGAATGACCTGCACTTTCCCAGTTATAAACTTTGATGTATCGAGTGACCTGTACTTTCCCAATTATAAACCTTTGTGTATGGAATGACCTGCACCTTCCTAATTATAAACTTTGATGTATGGAATGACCTGCTCCTTCCTAATTATAAACATTGATGTATGGAGTGACCTGCACCATCCCAATTATAAACTTTGTTGTATGGAGTGACCTGCACTTCCCCAGTTATAAATTTTGATGTATGGAGTGACCTGTACCTTCCCAATTATAAACTTTGATGTATGGAGTTACCTGCACCTTCCCAATTATAACTTTGATGTATGGAGTGACCTGCACTTCCCCAGTTATAAATTTTGATGTATGGAGTGACCTGCACATTCCCAATTATAAATTTTGATGTATGGAGTGACCTGCGTTTTCCTAATTATAAACTTTGATGTATGAAGTGACCTGCACCTTCCCAATTATAAAGTTTGATGTATGGGGTGACCTGCACCTTCCTAATTATAAACTTTGATGTATGTAGTGACCTGCACTTTCCAAATTATAAACTTTGAGGTATGGAGTGATCTGCACCTTTTCAATTCTAAACTTTGATGTATGGAGCGACCTGCACCTTCCTAATTATACACTTTTATGTATGGAGTGACCTGCACCTTCCTAATTATAAACTTTGATGTATAGAGTGACCTGCTCCTTCCTAATTTTCAACTTTGATGTATGAAGTGATCCGCACCTTCTTAATTATAAACTTTGATGTATGGAGTGACCTGCACCTTCTTAATTATAAACTTTGATGTATAGAGTGACCTGCACTTTCCCAATTATAAACTTTGATGTGTGGAGTGATCCGCACCTTCCCATATATAAACTTTGATGTATGGAGTTCCGCACATTTCCAGTTATAAACGGTTGAGGATGGGCTACATATGAGCTTATTTTAAACATATGTTTTTTGTTTTTTTTTATATTTTAAACATATGTTTGTTGGTTTTTTTTATATAAAGAGATATTACTTTGTTAAATATATGTTTAAAATATAGTAAAAACACTATCCAAACTTCTGCATAGAACATAAACACGTTGACACCATCTTTGTTAATACGTGTGATTGTTGTACTCTCTGAAATAAACCATAATCGTGTGTTAACTTCAAGGGCCCGTTATAAAAGTATAAACACGGTGCATGATTCGATAGATCATAAATTATTCACCAAGTTTGGTCTTTGATGGATCGTTATAAATTATTTTCTGACTCAATCTCTGATGGATCGTTATAAATTATTTACTAACTCGATCTTTGATGGATCGTTATAAATTATTTACTAACTCGATCTTTGATGGATCGTTATAAATTATTTACTAACTCGATCTTTGATGGATCGTTATAAATTATTTACTAACTCGATCTTTGATGGATCATTATAAATTATTTACTAACTCGATCTTTGATGGACCGTTATAAATTATTTACTAACTGGATCTTTGATGGATCGTTAAAATTATTTACTAACTCGATCTTTGATGGATTGTTATAAATTATTTACTGACTCAATCTTTGATGGATCGTTATAAATTATTTACTAACAATAGCTGAAAATATTTGATGTAAATGATGTAACAATAGAAAGATTAGAAAATATTAAAATCTGATTTTTGTTAGCCTAAAAAGATATAAGTTTTATCGCAAACAAATCTTTTTATATGGTTGTGTTAAATCAAAACCCGTTTACAGTTTTAGGAAAGTATATATATACACACAGAACTGTATATTTTGATAAGAAAATCATTTTGGACTAAAAACTGTTTTCCTTTTATGCCTTATTGTCTAAAATCTAAGATGTTGGAATGTTTACAGCTACATTTAAGTTAAATACGTCACGAAAGCTTGGAGGTTTTATTACCAATTATGGCGTATCCTCTTCATGTCGCCACGCAATAAGCGTCTGTGGTCGAGTTTTATTTAGGCTTAACGTGTGAGCGTTTAGGAAGGTAATTCATCATCTAACGTGCCCAATAGAATACTATCCAACTTCCCTAAATGTTTTACGCTACCGTAAGTAATGGTACTTCTAGTCGTCAAATTTTAAGACAGTGTTATTTCATATTGGTAATTTTGCATATTTAATAGTGAAGAGTTACTTTCTCTCGGACGAGTTTTGAATAGCAGATGCGTCAGCAATAAAAAGGAAGTGTCTTATTATTATTATAGATGAACGCATTTTCGTGTTCGGGAAGTTTAAAGCGTAATCGTAAAAGAAAAATAGGTGTTAAGAATTAAAGATCCACTAGATATTACGACAATTGTGTAATGTTAACGACTTACTTTAGGCCTAGAATTAAAGCCAGCAGAGTTGGGAAATATACATATCGTAAAATATCGCACGTGATGAGACGTTTCGGGATGCAACATACCGTTTGAAAACTGTATAAGAAATAGAGTTTGGTTATCATACCTCTAAGGATAATGTCTGGCGGACAAAGATATCGAGATGTGGTAGTTTTATGAAGGTCTGCGAAGAACTAAAAGGTTTTGTACAGGGTTTACCAAAGTACTAAAAATTGTGATTTGATCTCCTTAATGGCCTTCAAAAGATAGATAGATTACATTTAAAATAACAAAGGTAAAGAGAAGTCTAAAAATCACGTTCCTGATAAAAAGAAAAAGAACCCATTAATTGTGCTCACACAGACGGACGAAGTATGGATTTCTATAACTGTTATTTATTACAACTAATCAACACCCTGCATGGCGAGGTGGCTAGGCACTCGACTCGTAATCTGGGGTTGCAGGTTCAAATCCCCGTCAACCCAACCATGCTCGTCCTTTCAGCCGTGAGAGCGTTATAAAGTGACGGTCCATTCCACTGTTCGTTGGTGAGAGAGTAGCCCAAGAGTTGGCGGTGAGTGGTGATGACTAGCTGCCTTCCCTCTAGTCTTACACTACTAAATTAGGGACGGCTAGCACAGATAGCCCTCGTGTAGCTTTGCGCGAAATTCAAAAACTACTAATTAAGCAATGAAACGAGTTGTCAAGGAAACACTGAATTTATAAAGTTAGAACCTATAGTGAGAACAAGTGGTGTTTACTTATTCTGGTCCTTGTTAATGTTTCTTTCCATTCCATTCAATAACACGGGCTGAGCGCCTAGATCAGACAAACCTTTGTGCTTTCGGAGTAGCTTTCTCCAATTTTGAGTTGCAGGCTAGAAGACTTGAATCGATTTTTCTTAAATAGCGAAATTTACTGACACTCTTATAACGCACACATAGCTTCACAGAAAGTACGAAAAGTTTATGCTAGTTATATATCCCAAACCTTCAAATTCCTAGTCCGATAAGCTAACCGCTAGGTCACGTTTTAGCTTTGTTCGAAGTCCAGTTTAATAGCCTGTACGAAAAACTGCCACAATGGACTATCTGGACTGTGTTCGCCTCTGTGATTGAACTCTGAATTTTAGCTTTTAAAATTGTAGCTTACAGCTGATCACAGATGGGCTCGAAAACGAGTAATGTGTGTTTTCGTTTTGCAAAGTCGCATTTGGGTGGGAGCTGAATCGAACCTCTGATTTTATCGTTGTAAATCTAAACAACTATCGCTATATCATCCGGGTACAAAACAAATAGCAAAACCTCAAAAGAGGTTATGTATTTATACGTACATAAAAACAATTTAGATGTTTGTAAACCAACACTTGTTTGTCTTATGTTGTTTCTTCGTACACTTTTCACACTCCGTATCTAAAGTCTCGAATATCTACTTTCGTAATGATTGTTTTGAATTTCGCGCAAAGCTACACGGGAAATATCTGCGCTAGCGTCCCTAATTTAGTAGTGTAAGTCCAGAGGGAAGACAGCGAGTCTCCACCGCCAACTCTTGGGCTACTCTTTTACCAACGAATAGTGGAATTCACTGTCACATCGTAATCTGAAGGTTGCGGGTTCGAATCCCGGTCGCAACAAACATGCTCGCCCTTTCAGCCGTGGGGGCGTTATAATGTTACGGTCAATCCCACTATTTGTTGGTAAAAGAGTAGCCCAAGAGTTGGCGGTGGGTGATGATGACTAGCTGCCTTCCCTCTAGTCTTACACTGCTAAAATTAGGGACGGCTAGCGTAGATAGCCCTCTTATAGCTTTGCGCGAATTTCAAAACAAACAAACACTGTCACATTATAACACCCTCATGGCTGAAAAGGCGAACATATTTGGCGCGGCGGGGACGGGAACCCGCGACTTTCGGATTAGGAGGTAAGTACCTTAGCCATCTAGCGGGGGGGGGGGAAGGTTTCGTCGTGACGAGAAATTCACTAAAGTAAAAATGTATCTCAGGATGGCTGGTACAGGTATTAAAACTTTTACCAAAATATAGGACAGAACAATGTTTCGACCGGAAGGTGGCCTCAGAAGGACGAAAAGTTGTTATTTGCTATATTTTGGTAAAGGTGTTCTTGAGAGGTCACACGAAGTGACATTTTTTGAGATACAAGTATAAAGTGACATTTCTAAGATATACGCACGTCGTGACATCCATGGTCAGTTCTCAGGGCTCTCAGTTGTTTCATGTACTGTATATAATAAATGTTCAAACTTACTCTATTTGTTGATGTTTCATTTAGAGGAATGAATTAATAAAACTTAACCTTTCTCTTGTGTGAAAATATCACATTCCAAATAAACACGTGTTCAATGTTTCTATTTTAATCTCGTTTATTTTGATAATAACTTTAAAAAATACACACTTTACATTTACATTTGTAATAAGTTCAATTTTTATTTTGATAAAAGTTATATATATATTGCTGAAAACAGAAGGAAAATATAATAAAAATTTACTTACTAAAAATTTAACAGTAAATAAAACAGAAACTCTTAAGTATTGTAGTTAAAATGGAAATAAGACAACCGTTGTTCGGTTTTGAAGTTAAAAGCAGTCATACTGAGAATAAATTAGCCATTTTTTGTTTGCTATTGTGTAGCCAACCTGAAATTTAATTAATTCATTATTTTTTACTTTATGATGGTTTTTTACATAACATGTTTTACAGCGAAAGTGTTTCTTGCCAGCGTTAGTTTACAGGTAGTGTTTTGAACGTGTATTATTGTCAGTTACTCTCTTTCTTTGTCGTAACGCTATATATTAGAAAAATAATTAATTTCTAAATAAAACAAAAACTTTGTTTTCTATTGTTCTTTATTTTTATCAAGCAAACAGTTTATGAAATACCTAAGATGAATAATTCAGGTAAGCCTAATGTTTGTCACGTTCCCGGTTGATGACTCCATAAACTGGACATTACTAGTGTCAAGTCCTCGGTGGAGAGCTAAATCAGACAAACATGGCCGTCTTCAACTCCTCGCTGAGTATACGCCTCAGTTAATCACACCAGTTTCACTTTGTAATGTTCCCCGCAGGTACAGCGGTAAATCTACGGATGTACAACATTAAAATCAGCGGTTCGATTCCCCTCGATGGGCTCAGCAGATAGCTCGATGTGGCTTTGTTATACACACACACACTTTGTAAGTGCGATAGGTAAACAGGAACGGTTTTAACTTTTCACTTGGCGTGTACTTCGAGTCGACACGAATATGTTACTTTACTGTGTATCAGGTGGGGTTATAAAACCTAGCCAGTGTATTCCCAAAGGTTAACGTGCAGTTTGTCGACTATATTGCATATTTCGTCAAAGAATGATCTTTACTTCAAATATTCTATTATATTTATAATTGCATGTTTCGAAACGTTTGTATATAATGTGTGTGATATATATATATATATACTTGTAGGGGACGTGAATATCTAACGAAGGCAGCTTTTATTGCTAAAAGTTTAACATTTTCGTTAAAGTAACGTTACATTGTTTTTTCCATATTTCTTGTAACTGGTTTCCAATATTATACGTTTTTGGGGTGTATTTTTTTATAAATAAAACGAATTATTTCATTGTTTCTATTATATTTTATTTAATACTGTTTTTGTTTTATTTTTTGAATTTCGCGCAAAGCTACACGAGGGAAGGCATCTAGTCATCACCACCCACCGCCAACTCTTGGGCTACTCTTTTATCAATGAATAGTGGAATTGACTCTCACATTATAACGCCCCCACGGCTAAAAGATTGTTACCTGAGCCAAAAATAATTCCTCGTTATGAAATTCAAACTTATAAATGAGGTAAAAAAAATAAACCAATCTTTCTACACGAAAATACATGACTTAAAATGAAACATTTTCATCTGAGGTTGTTCCCCGCTGGAAAAGCTGTAAGTCTACGGAGTTAGAATACTAAAATCAAGGGTTCAATTCTCCTCGGTGGACACAGCAGATAGACCGATGTGGCTTTAACTCAGACACTCATCTGTAATATACTGGGTGATAGTAAAAGCGAAGTTATAACTACGGTGAACAACATGAGGGTGTACCCTATCCTTACTCACCCTCTGTAGTTTCTTATAATTCTAGAAATATAATTTATATTTTATTATAGAGCTTATTCAACTTGTTTAAAGTCATGGAACAGTGACAAGTACGTGAGTTTCATGTATCACTTCACACCACACACTATTCAACAGAACAAAGATAACGAGTTGACCATTCCAAAGAAATACGAGTCTGTTAGGCCTAAAAACCAACACTTCTGTTTCTTTTTGGCTGTATTAAATATACAGTATCTCATCAATTCCACAGTACTCAACGAATTATAGATGAGTGTTTTCAGCGGACACGCAAGAAAGCGTGTTTGCATATATAATTTAGAAAACACGTATGTTTTATGAATAAAATAACATGTTAATCTTTCATTAAGAACGCAACACCTAAAACGAACCTTCACATACTTTCACAGCACCAGCTACTTGTATGGTTATTACTTTTGTACTTTGAAACTGGGCATCACCTCATGTGACAGATAGACCAGTCAGTCACCACTAAGGTTTAGACATAGCCGGACTAATCAGTAATCAGGAACACATCAGAGTGAATTAGACAGCCAATTAGAGGCTGTGAACACATCAGAGTGAATTAAGACGGCCAATTAGAGGCTGTGAACACATCAGAGTGAATAAAGACAGCCAATTAGAGGCTTCCGATGTCATGACAACTTCTCCCGGCTTTGAACCAAATAGCAAATTTGAATCTAACGTTACTCTAATAACGCGCTGATAGTTAAACGTGCGAAACGTGTTCACTGACGTCACTGCGAGAAACATGGAACTTCAGATCCCTTGACTAGTAGGTCAGACACACCTGAACATTTATTTCAGATTTAAAGTGTAAGAGAAACATGTGGCTCATGTTTTATGTTTCGTTAGAACAAAAACAGAACTTCTACAATTGTACAAACAACCAGTGAAATAACTAACTCTTCTGGATTCATCATAGTTTATCGTCGAGAATCAAACTCTGGATGCTTGCGTTGTAGGTAAGTAAACACAGCAAATTGAACAAGGAACATTTTGTTTATCAGGTGTGCCACTGACTTGAACTGTGAAACGTTTTTGTAAAGTATTAAACAGGCCCGCCATGGCACGGTGGGTTAAGGCGTTCGACACATAATCTGAAAGTCGCGGGTTTGAATCCCCGTCGCACCAAAGATGCTTGCCTTTTCAGCCGTGGGGGACGTTATAATGTAGTGTTCAATCCTACTATTCTTTGGTAAAGAGTAGCCCAAGAGTTAACGGTGGGTGGAAATGACTAGCTGCCTTCCCTCTATTCTTACACTGCAAAATTAGGGACATCTAGCCCTCGTGTAGCTTTGCGTGAAATTCAAAAACATAGAAACAATCTTATAAATGTACGTGATATATTGTTTGTTTGTTTTTAAGCACACTCCCGCGGGTAGATAGCTACGGATATTACAAATTTACAGTTTTGTTATTAAAAATGTGCATAAATGATCGTGCTCTTTGATCGATAAACTTGGACTTTAAGGATAGAAGGTTTCTTACATAATGTACCTGAGTTTCAGAGGACAATGCACTATTTAAAAATTATCTCCAAGTCTGACGTAGTCAATATGAGCGACAAAGTCATTACAAACACGTTACAAACATGACTTGTATGACTTACGTATAGCTCTTAATTGCAATTTTCAAAAGATTATGAAAAATGTAGTTGATTTTATTTACGTTTATGGGATATGCATAACATATATACACAGTCATATATACATCACATATAAAATTAAATGGGTTTCGATATCTGTAGTACCCAGAAGACAGATAGTCCAGTGTATTTCTTTGCTGTTGTTTTTGTCAAGAATAGCAAAACATTTTGTTGGCTGTTTTTATAAATATTTCGAAAGAAATGAAAACTCGCATTCTTTGACGAAAAATAATATATTACTCTCCAACTCGATACTATATTATGATATTACTCTTCAACTTGATACTAAATTATGATATCATACTCCAATTTGATACTAAAGTATAATATTACTCTCCAACTCGATACAAAAGTATAATATTACTCTCCAACTCGATACTAAAATATGATATTACTCTCCAACTCGATACTAAAATATGATATTACTCTCCAATTCGATACTCAAGTATAATATTACTCTCCAACTCGATACTAAAGTATAATACTACTCTACAACTTGATACTAATTTATGATATCATACTCCAACTTGATACTAAAGTATAATATTACTCTCCAACTCGATACAAAAGTATAATATTACTCTCCAACTCGATACTAAAATATGATATTACTCTCCAATTCGATACTCAAGTATAATATTACTCTCCAATTCGAAACTAAAGTATAATATTACTCTCCAACTTGATACTAAAGTATAATATTACTCTCCAACTCGATACTAAAGTATAATATTACTCTCCAACTTGATACAAAATTATGATATTACTCTCCAACTCGATACTAAAGTATAATATTACTCTCCAACTCGATACTAAAGTTTAATATTACTCTCCAACTCGATACTAAAGTATAATATTACTCTCCAACTTGATACTAAAGTATAATATTACTCTCCAATTCGATACTACAGTATAATATTACTCTCCAATTCGATACCAAAGTATAATATTACTCTCCAACTCGATACTAAAGTATAATATTACTCTCCAATTCGATACCAAAGTATAATATTACTCTCCAACTCGATACTAAAGTATAATATTACACTCCAACTTGATACTAAAGTATGATATTACTTTCCAATTCGATACTAAAGTATAATATTACTCTCCAACTCGATACAAAAGTATGATATTACTCTCCAATTCGATACTAAAATGTAATATTACACTCTAATTTGATACTAAAGTATGATATTACTCTCCAATTCGATACTAAAGTATAATATTACTCTCCAACTCGATACTAAAGTATAATATTACTCTCCAACTTGATACTAAAGTATAATATTACTCTCCAATTCGATACTACAGTATAATATTACTCTCCAACTCGATACTAAAGTATAATATTACTCTCCAATTCGATACCAAAGTATAATATTACTCTCCAACTCGATACTAAAGTATAATATTACTCTCCAACTTGATACTAAAGTATGATATTACTTTCCAATTCGATACTAAAGTATAATATTACTCTCCAACACCATACAAAAGTATGATATTACTCTCCAATTCGATACTAAAATGTAATATTACACTCTAATTTGATACTAAAGTATGATATTACTCTCCAACTCGATACTAAAGTATAATATTACTCTTTAACTTGATACTAAAGTATATAATACTCTCCATCTCGATATCAAAGTATAATATTACTCTCCAACTCGATATTGAAGTATAATATTACTCTCCAACTCGATACTAAAATATGATATTACTCTCCAACTCGATACTAAAGTATAATATTACTCTCCAACTCGATACTAAAGTATAATATTACTCTCCAACTTGATACTAAAGAATAATATTACTCTCCCACTCGATACTAAAGTATGATATTACTCTCCAATTCAATACTAAAGTATAATATTACTCTCCAACTCGACACTAAAGTATAATATTACTCTCCAATTCGATACTAAAGTATAATATTACTCTCCAACTTGATACTAAAGTATAATATTACTCTCCAACTTGATACTAAATTATGATATTACTCTCCAACTCGATACTAAAGTATAATATTACTCTCCAACTCGATACTAAAGTATAATATTACTCTCCAACTTGATACTAAAGTATATATTACTCTCCATCTCGATATCAAAGTATAATATTACTCTCCAACTCGATATTGAAGTATAATATTACTCTCCAACTCGATACTAAAGTATGATATTACTCTCCAACTTGATTCTAAAATATAATATTACTCTCAAACTTGATACTAAAGTATAATATTACTCTCCAACTCGATACTAATTTATAATATTACTCTCCAACTCGATACTAAAGTTTAATATTACTCTCCAACTCTAAAATTATAATATTACACTCTAACTCGATACTAAAATGTAATATTACACTCTAACTTGATACTAAAGTATGATATTACTCTCCAATTCGATACTAAAGTATAATATTACTCTCCAACTCGATACTAAAGTATAATATTACTCTCCAACTTGATACTAAAGTATATATTACTCTCCATCTCGATATAAAAGTATAATATTACTCTCCAACTCGATATTGAAGTATAATATTACTCTCCAACTCGATACTAAAGTATGATATTACTCTCCAACTTGATTCTAAAGTATAATATTACTCTCCAACTTGATACTCAAGTATAATATTACTCTCCAATTCGATACTAAAGTATAATATTACTCTCCAACTTGATACTAAAGTATAATATTACTCTCCAACTCGATACTAAAGTATAATATTACTCTCAACTTGATACAAAATTATGATATTACTCTCCAACTCGATACTAAAGTATAATATTACTCTCCAACTCGATACTAAAGTTTAATATTACTCTCCAACTCGATACTAAAGTATAATATTACTCTCCAACTTGATACTAAAGTATAATATTACTCTCCAATTCGATACTACAGTATAATATTACTCTCCAATTCGATACCAAAGTATAATATTACTCTCCAACTCGATACTAAAGTATAATATTACTCTCCAATTCGATACCAAAGTATAATATTACTCTCCAACTCGATACTAAAGTATAATATTACACTCCAACTTGATACTAAAGTATGATATTACTTTCCAATTCGATACTAAAGTATAATATTACTCTCCAACTCGATACAAAAGTATGATATTACTCTCCAATTCGATACTAAAATGTAATATTACACTCTAATTTGATACTAAAGTATGATATTACTCTCCAATTCGATACTAAAGTATAATATTACTCTCCAACTCGATACTAAAGTATAATATTACTCTCCAACTTGATACTAAAGTATAATATTACTCTCCAATTCGATACTACAGTATAATATTACTCTCCAACTCGATACTAAAGTATAATATTACTCTCCAATTCGATACCAAAGTATAATATTACTCTCCAACTCGATACTAAAGTATAATATTACTCTCCAACTTGATACTAAAGTATGATATTACTTTCCAATTCGATACTAAAGTATAATATTACTCTCCAACACCATACAAAAGTATGATATTACTCTCCAATTCGATACTAAAATGTAATATTACACTCTAATTTGATACTAAAGTATGATATTACTCTCCAACTCGATACTAAAGTATAATATTACTCTTTAACTTGATACTAAAGTATATAATACTCTCCATCTCGATATCAAAGTATAATATTACTCTCCAACTCGATATTGAAGTATAATATTACTCTCCAACTCGATACTAAAATATGATATTACTCTCCAACTCGATACTAAAGTATAATATTACTCTCCAACTCGATACTAAAGTATAATATTACTCTCCAACTTGATACTAAAGAATAATATTACTCTCCCACTCGATACTAAAGTATGATATTACTCTCCAATTCAATACTAAAGTATAATATTACTCTCCAACTCGACACTAAAGTATAATATTACTCTCCAATTCGATACTAAAGTATAATATTACTCTCCAACTTGATACTAAAGTATAATATTACTCTCCAACTTGATACTAAATTATGATATTACTCTCCAACTCGATACTAAAGTATAATATTACTCTCCAACTCGATACTAAAGTATAATATTACTCTCCAACTTGATACTAAAGTATATATTACTCTGCATCTCGATATCAAAGTATAATATTACTCTCCAACTCGATACAAAAGTATGATATTACTCTCCAACTTGATTCTAAAATATAATATTACTCTCAAACTTGATACTAAAGTATAATATTACTCTCCAACTCGATACTAATTTATAATATTACTCTCCAACTCGATACTAAAGTTTAATATTACTCTCCAACTCTAAAATTATAATATTACACTCTAACTCGATACTAAAATGTAATATTACACTCTAACTTGATACTAAAGTATGATATTACTCTCCAATTCGATACTAAAGTATAATATTACTCTCCAACTCGATACTAAAGTATAATATTACTCTCCAACTTGATACTAAAGTATATATTACTCTCCATCTCGATATAAAAGTATAATATTACTCTCCAACTCGATATTGAAGTATAATATTACTCTCCAACTCGATACTAAAGTATGATATTACTCTCCAACTTGATTCTAAAGTATAATATTACTCTCCAACTTGATACTCAAGTATAATATTACTCTCCAATTCGATACTAAAGTATAATATTACTCTCCAACTTGATACTAAAGTATAATATTACTCTCCAACTCGATACTAAAGTATAATATTACTCTCCAACTTGATACAAAATTATGATATTACTCTCCAACTCGATACTAAAGTATAATATTACTCTCCAACTCGATACTAAAGTTTAATATTACTCTCCAACTCGATACTAAAGTATAATATTACTCTCCAACTTGATACTAAAGTATAATATTACTCTCCAATTCGATACTACAGTATAATATTACTCTCCAATTCGATACCAAAGTATAATATTACTCTCCAACTCGATACTAAAGTATAATATTACTCTCCAATTCGATACCAAAGTATAATATTACTCTCCAACTCGATACTAAAGTATAATATTACACTCCAACTTGATACTAAAGTATGATATTACTTTCCAATTCGATACTAAAGTATAATATTACTCTCCAACTCGATACAAAAGTATGATATTACTCTCCAATTCGATACTAAAATGTAATATTACACTCTAATTTGATACTAAAGTATGATATTACTCTCCAATTCGATACTAAAGTATAATATTACTCTCCAACTCGATACTAAAGTATAATATTACTCTCCAACTTGATACTAAAGTATAATATTACTCTCCAATTCGATACTACAGTATAATATTACTCTCCAACTCGATACTAAAGTATAATATTACTCTCCAATTCGATACCAAAGTATAATATTACTCTCCAACTCGATACTAAAGTATAATATTACTCTCCAACTTGATAGTAAAGTATGATATTACTTTCCAATTCGATACTAAAGTATAATATTACTCTCCAACACCATACAAAAGTATGATATTACTCTCCAATTCGATACTAAAATGTAATATTACACTCTAATTTGATACTAAAGTATGATATTACTCTCCAACTCGATACTAAAGTATAATATTACTCTTTAACTTGATACTAAAGTATATAATACTCTCCATCTCGATATCAAAGTATAATATTACTCTCCAACTCGATATTGAAGTATAATATTACTCTCCAACTCGATACTAAAATATGATATTACTCTCCAACTCGATACTAAAGTATGATATTACTCTCCAATTCGATACTAAAGTATAATATTACTCTCCAACTCGATACAAAAGTATGATATTACTCTCCAATTCGATACTAAAGTATAATATTACTCTACAACTTGATACTAAAGTATAATATTACTCTCCAACTCGATACTAAAGTATAATATTACTCTCCAACTTGATACTAAAGTATAATATTACTCTCCCACTCGATACTAAAGTATGATATTACTCTCCAATTCAATACTAAAGTATAATATTACTCTCCAACTCGACAGTAAAGTATAATATTACTCTCCAATTCGATACTAAAGTATAATATTACTCTCCAACTTGATACTAGAGTATAATATTACTCTCCAACTTGATACTAAATTATGATATTACTCTCCAACTCGATACTAAAGTATAATATTACTCTCCAACTCGATACTAAAGTATAATATTACTCTCCAACTTGATACTAAAGTATATATTACTCTCCATCTCGATATCAAAGTATAATATTACTCTCCAACTCGATATTGAAGTATAATATTACTCTCCAACTCGATACTAAAGTATGATATTACTCTCCAACTTGATTCTAAAATATAATATTACTCTCAAACTTGATACTAAAGTATAATATTACTCTCCAACTCGATACTAATTTATAATATTACTCTCCAACTCGATACTAAAGTTTAATATTACTCTCCAACTCTAAAATTATAATATTACACTCTAACTCGATACTAAAATGTAATATTACACTCTAACTTGATACTAAAGTATGATATTACTCTCCAATTCGATACTAAAGTATAATATTACTCTCCAACTCGATACTAAAGTATAATATTACTCTCCAACTTGATACTAAAGTATATATTACTCTCCATCTCGATATAAAAGTATAATATTACTCTCCAACTCGATATTGAAGTATAATATTACTCTCCAACTCGATACTAAAGTATGATATTACTCTCCAACTTGATTCTAAAGTATAATATTACTCTCCAACTTGATACTAAAGTATAATATTACTCTCCAACTCGATACTAAAGTATAATATTACTCTCCAACTCGATACTAAAGTGTAATATTACTCTCCAACTTGATACTAAAGTATAATATTACTCTCCAATTGGATACTAATGTATAATATTACGCTCTAACTCAATACTAAAGTATAATATTACTCTCCAACTTGATACTAAAGTATATATTACTCTGCATCTCGATATCAAAGTATAATATTACTCTCCAACTCGATACTGAAGTATAATATTACTTTCCAACTCGATACTAAAGTATAATATTACTCTCCAACTCGATACTAAAGTATAATATTACTCTCCAATTCGATACTAAATTATAATATTACTCTCCAACTCGTTACTAAAGTATAATATTACTCTCCAACTCGATACTGAAGTATAATATTACTCTCGAACTCGATACTAAAGTATAATATTACTCTCCAACTTGATACTAAAGTATAATATTACTCTTCAACTCGATACTGAAGTATAATATAATATTATCGACTTTTTAGAAAACGTTAACTAAATTTATTTCTCGCTCCATACAAGAACATGTGTATTAAAGAAAATTCTAATCTGTGTTCGTAAATTATTGTATATTTCTCTTCTGCAGGTAAAACCGAGCTGTTTTTATTGTCGACTACAGAATCCCACCTGATGACGAGATTACCGACTACTGAAGGTTCTCTGGAGGTGAAGAACCCTAGTGTCGACTACACAATGTCTCCTGGTGGTGAGATTGTAAAGTGTGAGGTTAGTATCGACTGCTCTAGACTATGTGGAGTTGAAATTGAGTAGCCATAGTGTCCACTACAGAATGCACCCCCCCCCAGTGGCTCAGCGGCATGTCTGTGGTCTTACAACGCTAAAAACCTGGTTTCGATACCCGTGGTGGGCAAAGCACAGATAGCCCATCGTGTAGCTTTGTGCTTAATTCAAAACAACAACGACAACTGAGCAGCCATAGTGTCTCCTACAGAATGCCACCTGGAGGTGAATATGAGAACAATTATTGTCGTCTACAAAATACTAACTGCAGTTGATTGTTTGTTTTCGAATTTCACGCACAGCTAAACGAGGACTATCTGCGTTAGCCGTCCCCAGTTTATCAGTGTAAAGCAAGAGGGAAGGCAGCTAGTCATCACCACCCACAGCCAACTTTTACCAACGAACTGTGGAATTGACCGTGACGTCATAACAATTCCACGGCTGAATGGACGAGCATGTTTGGTTCTATGGGGATTCGAACCCACGACCCTCATATTACGAGTCAAGCACTCTTACTTCACCATAAACAAATCTACAATTTCAAAAAGTACTTTTAAAATCGGCATGTGATAAAGTGTTAAAAAAATTCGATTATCGCTTTACTGAAAAAAGCAACAATAACACATCTAATGAGGAAAACGAAACAACTATTTGTTTTGCCTCTTGTTGTACTTTTACATCTTAAATATCAATCGATGGTATTATACATCTAATATAGCATTATCAGCTATTATCGAGTGATATATTTTGTTCGTGTCTTTGTGTGCGTTTTTTATTTATATAGAAATGATTAATTTTGCTCACAAAATACATCGGTGTTTCGAGAATTTAAATGCAATATTCGCTATAAATTATAAGGATTTTTAAGCGTGGATAAAAAAAAACCTTTTTTTTCAAAACGGACATTATTTCTGAGATGCGTGACTAAAACTATTGTGCTACAAAGAACCAGTTTTCAACAAATGTATCCTGAACATTTAGCATTACTGATTTCTCACTTAAAACTCATTAATTGTCTGTCTCATGGATTCCTTAAGGTCACCGCCTCTTAAAAGATATCCACATAAAAATCTCGTTTCTTATATCTTTTCAAGTTTATATTTCGGGTCCATTTGGAATGTAGTACTTGAACAGAAAGACAGATATATAGAATGTTTTTATCTATTATTCTAAGATTGTTGTTGTTGTTTTGAATTAAGCACAAAGCTACACAATGGGCTATCTGTTCTCTGCCCGCCACGGGTATCGAAACCCGGTTTTTAGCGTCGTAAGTCCACAGCCACACCGCTGAGCTACTGGGGGCTATTCTGAGACACATAGAGGAAATTTCTAATTCCAATCAGACATCTTACATGTAGGGCAGAAGGAGCGTAAGTCCACCAGCTTTTTCCGATAGGGGAAAACTACTATGAACAACTGTGTTAGTTACTTGGCTTGAATTATTTATTTTTCAACACTTAGTGAAACGATGCCACGAAAACAATACTGTAAATCCAAATTCTGAAGGCCAGTTATGATTGGTTGTAATTCAGAAACCAGTATTGATGTCTCTTTGATTTTATCTCTAAACCAATGGCCTTGGTGGTTAGAGCGCTCAACTCGTAATCTGAGGTTCTCGAATTCCAATCCCTGTTATACCAAACATGCTCGCCCTTTCAGCTGTAGGGGCGTTGCATTGTGGCTGTCAATCACACTATTTTATGGTAAAAAAGAAGCCCAAGAGTTAAATTTAGCCCTGCTAAATTAGGGACGGCTGGCGCAGACAACCATCTTCGTGTAACTTTGCGTGAAATTCAAAACAAAGAAACAACAACGAAAGAGACCTGTCTTTTTTTCTTTCCTCTTCCAAATTATGTTCCATGTAGTTTTTTCTCCCATTTGAATAATTATGCCTTGCTTCAGATGTTATTTTTATTAATTCTACAGACAAATTATTAAAGGTTTCTAACACGCTTCTAGTTGTTTGAACATCATATCTTAAATAACATTCGTATCTAATGTTTTAAAATGTAAATTACATATTCCCTCTACGTATTACAGAACACTACTTATAATTTCTTTCATGACATTAAAGATATGTATGTGTTAAGGTTTTTATTATCAAAATCATTCTTAAAATTATTATTTATTTTACTATTCGCATCAAACAGTTAATTTCATTTCATATGATATTCCATATCATTACGTATTCGGTAATGAAACAAAATTATTCGTGATTTACCGGTATGTCTCCGGATTTACAAATCAGGGGTTCGATTCCCCTCGGTGGGCTGAGCAGATAGCCCGATGTGGTTTTGCTATAAGAAAAACACACACAAACACACAAAATTATTCGTGATTTACTGACAGCCACCTACACGTTTTCATATAAATCTATATCACAGCCCTTGTTTATCACATCTATACACATTTTCTCCAAAACGGACTTGAATAATCCCCAATGTATCCCCCAGAAAAAAAAAGGTTCTTTGGAGCAATAAAAAAAAACCAACTCTCTATTATTACTATTAAATATCTTGGAGGTAGAGTCGATGCTGAGAAAAAAATATCAAAACCTGAGCCACAGCAAATACCCCTTTATTAAATATGTTAATTCTGTTGTCCTCCGGTGGAACAACAGTAAGTTCACGGACTCAGATAGCTCAAATTGTGGTTTTGCTGTGAAACAGATTTTGTTTTATTCTGTTATACAAGTAGCAATAACAATGGCGACCATTTGGAACGTTTGTACAAGTGCAGCTCAGTCATAAATAAGTGTTTGTTGCGGTACTTGTAGTTTCGTTCTTCTCTGTCTTGCTGGGAGGTTAAGGTGCTATAACCCATTCCATACGTGACCGAACATAGAAGAACAATGAGATATCGTCAAGCCATTTCAATATTTTTTGTTAATTTCACATTTTCTATTTTTGAACTGCTCACGATAGCCACTGTTTCTCTAACAACATTACCACAATATTTCCACAATGAAAAAAACAACAAAAACGGGCTATGCTATTGTTCTTGATCCACATGTTTTGAAGAGGGAAAAAAAAGAAGAATAAATTTTGATCAAAATATGTAACACAGTCATCCGAATTTAATTTACACGGCAAACTGGACCATGTTTATCAGTTTACTTATTTAAACGTACTTCCTAATAGAAACTTTTCATTACCTTATTTATATAATTAGTAATATAATATTTTTATGACGTACATCCACTGCTAAAAATGAAATTAATAAGTCTGACATGTCATAGTGGTTAGGGCACTCGACCTACATTCACTATTCGTTGGTAAAAGAGTTGTCCAAGAGTTGACGGTGGGGAATGTTAACTATCTGTCTTCTCTCTAGTCTATCAGTGTTAAAGTACATACGGGGAGCGTAAAACCTACTTCCATCAGTGGATTAAATTCGAAACTGGGAACTGAATACAACTAATAGATATAAATTTATATAGAATTTTATGAATATCTCAGAAACTGTAAAACTTTCAACTATTAATTTGTATGTATGGTCAGGAATTCTGTAGAAAATATAAAAGTGTTAATTATTGCTATATAAATCATTGTCTATACACATATGTTCTGGAATTCTATCGAAACCGTGAAAAAGTTAAGTTATACCTTTTTCCACGTATGTGTCCCGGAATATTGTAAAAACTGTTTGTTTCTTTATTTTTGAATTTCGCGCAAAGCTACACGAGGGCTATCTGCGCTAGCCATCCCTAATTTAGAAGCGTAAGACTAAAGGCAAGGCAGCTAGTCAGCACCACCCACCGCCAAGTCTTGTGTTACTCTTTTACCAACGAATAGTGGATTTATCGTCACATTATAACGCCCCTACGGCTAAAAGGGCAAATATCATAGACGTGACGGGGATTCGAACCCGCGATCCTCCGATTACGAGTCGAATGCCTTAGCCAACTGGCCATGCCGGGCCGGTTCTGATCCATCAACATGCTTTTTATCTTAAGGGAACGCCTAACATGACATTATTTGCGGTCACTCAACAGGACGAATGAATTACTTTTTTCAACACAGAACTGAATAAAGCATGATAAACTGTCTGGAACATGTTTATATATTTTGTTTTTACATATGTTCCAGTTTTGTAATAACTTAATAATAAGGTATATGTGTTACAGCTTAGTTTTGACAGTGATTATGAAAACTGATTTATTTATTGCCCAGGATTCGCTTTGCCAGAAAATCGTCAGTTGAAATTACTGATCTTGTCTTATTAACCTACTAGTTGTAGTACCTGTTCTATGGATGATCTTGTCTTATTAACCTACTAGTTGTAGTACCTGACCTCTGGATGATCTTGTCTAATTAACCTACTAGTTGTAGTACCTGTCCTCTGGATGATCTTGCCTTATTAACCTACTAGTTGTAGTACCTGTCCTATGGATGATCTTGTCTTATTAACCTACTAGTTGTAGTACCTGTCCTCTGGATGATCTTGCCTTATTAACCTACTAGTTGTAGTACCTGTCCTATGGATGATCTTGTCTTATTAACCTACTAGTTGTAGTACTGTCCTCTGGATGATCTTGTCTTATTAACCTACTAGTTGTAGTACTGTCCTCTGGATGATCTTCTCTAATTAACCTACTAGTTGTAGTACCTGTCCTATGGATGATCCTGTCTTATTAACCTACTAGTTGTAGTACCTGTCCTCTGGATGATCTTGCCTTATTAACCTACTAGTTGTAGTACCTGTCCTCTGGATGATCTTGTCTTATTAACCTACTAGTTGTAGTACTGTCCTCTGGATGATCTTGTCTTATTAACCTACTAGTTGTAGTACCTGTCCTCTGGATGATCTTGCCTTATTAACCTACTAGTTGTAGTACTGTCCTCTGGATGATCTTGTCTTATTAACCTACTAGTTGTAGTACCTGTCGTCTGGATGATCTTGTTTTATTAACCTACTAGTTGTAGTACCTGTCCTCTGGATGATCTTGCCTTATTAACCTACTAGTTGTAGTACATGTCCTCTGGATGATCTTGTCTAATTAACCTACTAGTTGTAGTACTGTCCTCTGAATGACCTTGTCTAATTAACCTACTAGTTGTAGTACTGTCCTCTGGACGGAAGTTATGTAAATTCATAACTGTTCAAAAGTTTGTAAAAACACACACAAAAACGCCCATGAAAACTGCAAGACACAAAATTTTTATGTATTGTCTTATGGACCTAATCAACCTCCATACCACGTTTTGTTAAGATCCATCCACATCCTAAGAAATAGTTACATGGAGATACAACAGACAGTAGTGTTATATTTATATGGATAACTTATACATGTACATACAACAGACAGCAGTGTTATATTTATATAGATAACTTATACATGTACATACAACACACAGTATTATTATATTTATATAGATGGTATACAACATACAGTATTAATATATTTATATAGATGGTATACAGCATACAGTATTAATATATTTATATAGATGGTATACAACATACAGTATTAATATATTTATATAGATGGTATACAACATACAGTATTAACATATTTATATAGATGGTATACAACATACAGTATTAATATATTTATATAGATGGTATACAACATACAGTATTAATATATTTATATAGACGGTATACAACATACAATGTTATTATATTTATATAGACGGTATACAACATACAGTATTAATATATTTATATAGATGGTACACAACAGATAGTATTATTATATTTATATAGATGGTATACAACATACAGTATTATTATATTTATATAGATGGTATACAACATACAGTATTATTATATTTTTATAGATGGTATACAACATACAGTATTAATATATTTATATAGATGGTATACAGCATACAGTATTAATATATTTATATAGATGGTATACAACATACAGTATTAATATATTTATATAGATGGTATACAACATACAGTATTAACATATTTATATAGATGGTATACAACATACAGTATTAATATATTTATATAGATGGTATACAACATACAGTATTAATATATTTATATAGATGGTATACAACATACAGTATTAACATATTTATATAGATGGTATACAACATACAGTATTAATATATTTATATAGATGGTATACAACATACAATGTTATTATATTTATATAGACGGTATACAACATAGAGTATTAATATATTTATATAGATGGTACACAACAGATAGTATTATTATATTTATATAGATGGTATACAACATACAGTATTATTATATTTATATAGATGGTATACAACATACAGTATTATTATATTTTTATAGATGGTATACAACATACAGTATTAATATATTTATATAGATGGTATACAACATACAGTATTAATATATTTATATAGATGGTATACAACATACAGTATTAACATATTTATATAGATGGTATACAACATACAGTATTAATATATTTATATAGATGGTATACAACATACAGTATTAATATATTTATATAGATGGTATACAACATACAGTATTAATATATTTATATAGATGGTATACAACATACAGTGTTAATATATTTATATAGATGAAGGCCTGGCATGGCCTAGCGCGTAAGGCGTGCGACTCGTAATCCGAGGATCGCGGGTTTGAATCCCCTTCGCGCCAAACATGCTCGCCCTTTCAGCCGTGGGGCGTTATAATGTGACGGTCAATCCCACTATTCGTTGGTAAAAGAGTAGCCCAAGAGTTGGCGGTGGGTGGTGATGACTAGCTGCCTTCCCTCTAGTCTTACACTGCAAAATTAGGGACGGCTAGCACAGATAGCCCTCGAGTAGCTTTGTGCGAAATTCCAAAAACCAAACCTATATAGATGGTGTACAACATACAGTATTAATATATTTATATAGATGACATGCAACACACAGTATTATTATATTTTTATAGATAACATAAACAAACAGTACTATTATATTTATATAGATAAAATACAAGATACAGTACTACTATATTTATGTAGATAACATACAACAGACAGTACCATTATATTTATATAGATAACATACAGCAGACAGTACCATTATATTTATATAGATAACATACAACAGACAATATTATTATATTCATATAGATTTCACTAATTCATATCATGACATAAAAGCTTGCACAGTGTTATAACCATGTTATACGCTACCTATTTTACAATAAACCTTCATATTTCCGACACGGTGAAGGAGCGTCCTATTAACCTGTTCACACAATGAATTACATGGATTACATAACTATACAAGTTCATTTGACGGTTCACTTTAGTTTTATAAGTTGTTATATACCTCTCAGGAAATGTCGCATGCGCATTGTTTCTATGAAATAGTAATTTCCCCAAACTTAGAATGTATCATATAACTATTTTCTCAAACTGATATTCTGTGGTATAGTTATTTCCTCAAACCTATATTCTATAGTACAGTTATTTCCTCAAACCTACATTCTATAGTACAGTTATTTCCTCAAACCTACATTCTATAGTACAGTTATTTCCTCAAACCTACATTCTATAGTACAGTTATTTCCTCAAACCTGCATTCTATAGTACAGTTATTTCCTCAAACCTGCATTCTATAGTACAGTTATTTCCTCAAACCTGCATTCTATAGTACAGTTATTTCCTCAAACCTACATTCTATAGTACAGTTATTTCCTCAAACCTACATTCTATAGTACAGTTATTTCTTTTTAAATTATATGGTGTAGGTATTTCTCCAAACTTAGATTCTATGGTACAGTTATTTTCCCAAACTTAGATTCAAATATTGTAAAACAAATAATAAAGTGTTGTACGATATATTCTAAATACCACTGACAGACCTGGTCATTTTTTATACTGAACATTTCTGTAGCTGCATAATCAAATATAGAACTTATTGCTGCACGTAACCTCGCATTTCCAACAAGAAGAAATATATGTAACACATGTGGATTTAAGGTGTCACTTAGAGCTATAAAACCTTCAAGAACTGCATAATTCTTTAACCCACATTTCTCTGTTTACAGATAAACCCGAAACGTCTTTATCTTTTTTTTTAAACCATCAAACTTGTCGTTTCTTATGATGCACTCATTTCTCACTTCCTACGCACCACCCACGTTTTGTCAGAAAGAGTTCTGAACACCTCCGTACCATAATAACTTTCCAGCTTATAATGGAGAAGAAGGAATCCGTACGTATAAAGATTTCCACTCTTTGTTACATAACGTGACTTGTATCACAACAGAATATAGAGCTTCTATAACCAAAAATACTCTTTAAGAACCAGCACCTAATGGAAGTAACAGAGATGAATCTTAAAACCATATACTTTGGTGTCATACTGATGACACTAAATGGTATTAGGCTTAGCTGTAGCAAGATGATGATTGAGCTTTTATTTTCTAAATAAGAATATAACGTCCACATTCCTGTATCTATTTATCATGTTGATTAGTCCTCGAGAAAGTTAAACGAAATTCAAAAAATAAACAAACAGAGCTGTTTAGACCACTGTACGTACCAATGAGAACTGACACATTGTTAAGTTGTTTTAATGTAGTGTTGATATTGTACGTAAGAACTGACACATTCTTAAGTTGTTATTAGAATTGTACGTAAGAACTGATATATTTTTAAATTGTTCTATTAATGTGTCTTGATATTGTTACGTAAGAACTGATACATCCTTAAATTGTTCTATTAATGTCTTGATATTGTTACGTAAGAACTGATACATCCTTAAATTGTTCTATTAATATGTCTTGATATTGTTACGTAAGAACTGATACATCCTTAAATTGTTCTATTAATATGTCTTGATATTGTTACGTAAGGACTGAAACATTATTAAATTTTTAATGTGGTATTGATATTGTTACGTAAGAACTGATACATCTTTAAATTGTTACACATGTCTTGAGCTAACCCTAATATAACAGAATAAGTTCAACAGATGGAAATCGCCTAAGTTATTTTCTGTTACTTACAAACAGCGTGTCACAAATGACACACCAGTAAAGTCAGTGGACAATTGTATTTGTTACAAGCCAATTTGTTACGTTTGTTTTATTAACACCACTGTTTGAAGTTTGAAAGTTCAGGAGTGATTATCCACTTGTTTTTTTTTTAATTTCACACAAAGCTACTCGTGGGCTATCTGCGCTAGCCGTCCCTAATTTAGCAGTGCAAGACTGGAGGGAAGTCAGCTAGTCATCGCCACCCACCGCCAACTCTTTTACCAACGAATAGTGGGACTGACCCTCACATTATAACGCCCCCAGGGCTGAAAGGGCGAACATGTTTAGTGCGACCGGGATTCGAACCCGCGATCCCCGGATTATGAGTAGAATGCCTTAACACACTTGGCCATGCCAGGTCAGATTGATTATCTACATATC
The DNA here is from genome assembly GCF_004210375.1 of Tachypleus tridentatus. Taxonomy (NCBI): domain Eukaryota; kingdom Metazoa; phylum Arthropoda; class Merostomata; order Xiphosura; family Limulidae; genus Tachypleus; species Tachypleus tridentatus. The sequence goes on from NC_134833.1 coordinate 11,869,712, forward strand.
TGTTATGCTTCATAAAATTGATTGTTAATTGTAAAACTCAGTAATGTCTATTAAAATCCAGCTGTTCGTTTTATGAAATCATTTGAATGTTAAAAACGTAAATAAATATATACCATTTCTAGTCCCTAATTTATTCTACTTATTTTACTTCCAAAAATTACCAGTGAAAAATAAAGGACAATTATTTTTACACTTCTACAATAAATCAACAGAATGTCACCTGTCCCTGTGACACAATCATAACAAAATTATAAAAAAGACACAAGCTTGACTCATATGCAAAATAACAAACAAACATTTATTCCAACGACACAGCTCTAGGTCTGGGGCTCAACATGGCCAGGCGTTCAACTCGTAATTCGAGGGTCGCGGGTTCGAATCACGGTCGCACCAAACATGCTCGCCCTTTCAGCCGTGGAGGCGTTATAACGTTACGGTCAATCCCACTATTAGTTGGTAAAAGAGCAGCCCAAGAGTTGGCGGTGGGTGGTAATAACTAGCTGCCTTCCCTCTAGTCTTGCACTGCTAAATTAGGGACGGCTAACGCAGATAGCCCTTGAGTAGCTTTGCGCGAAATTAAAAAAAAACAAAACAAAAACAAACATCTAGGTCTGTCGCAAAGGTTTCGTTTCTTTTGTTGGTTTATTCTATTTCGCTGAGATATTTATTCCGACGATAGTTGTTTTAATCTTGCTTGAAATGATGTATTTCAAGCTTGGATAAACTAAAGTCTTTAAAACAGACTGCTGTTTACATCGATACGACAGTTATTGGAGTGAAATATAGTTTTCCGAACACATCTTTCTTGATTGAATGATTATCCGTTTAGTAGTTAAGCATGTTTTTCTCACAGGAATTGTTCTTAGCGCGTGACTACTGCTCACGAAATTAGTACACGTGTAAATAGCACGTGCACAAAACAGTAACTCTAGGCCTTACTAATTCATCACAGCAGAACCATTAGTAACTTTAGTACCCTTTCTATGGCGTCATGGAAAATTTGGAAGCAAATCAGACGGTTATTTCAAATAAAAGAAATTTTTAACAATGTTTTTTAAAATAATATTTATCTACGTAATAACAGTGAAAAAGAAAGCCATGTAAGTTTAGAGGCCAGGCATGGCCAAGCGTGTTAAGGCGTGCGACTCGTAATCTGAGGGTCGGGGGTTCGCATCCCCCTCGCGCCAAACATGCTCGCTCTTTCAGCCGTGGCGGTGTTATAATGTGACGGTCAATCCCACTATTCGTTGGTAAAGAGTAGCCCAAGAGTTTGCGGTGGGTAGTGATGACTAGCTGCCTTCCCTCTAGCCCTACACTGCTAAATTAGGGGCAGGTAGCGCAGATAGCCCTCGAGTAGCTTTGTGCGAAATTCAAAAACAAAAATGTAAATTTATTAGATATACAAAATAACAACGAATGTGATTGGACCTTATGGCGTGGATCTGTCACGTGCGGTATGTGACGAAAACGAACATATGCAAGACGCTCGTGGTGCAAGTGGGCGACTTTCTCTAAATGAACTCACTGCAATACGTTTCGTGATTAACAACGGTAAAATAACTTCGTGTTTTTCTGTATACGAACAGGGAACATATACATGAAGCTCGTACACGATGTTACAATGTATAAAGGCGTAGTTGAAACATGGAATATTCATTTGGATATAACCAGGAAACAACCACTCAACACAGCAAAACCATCTGAATATTATACAATTAATTACAATATGACTAAGGTATATGATCTTAATAAAATTACTTTAATAATACATAAGTAATTACCATATCACTAAGCTACACAGTCTTAAAAAGATTATTTGAAAACATCATGATTCATAACACTAACAGTAAGCTGTACAAACTACCAAAACATTACATAATTCATTACAATATGTCTAAACTACATAGTGCTACTGAGTTTATTTGAATATTACAAAGGTAATTACTTTATGACTGTTATTTACTCTTAACAGGTTTAGTTAATTACCATATAAGTTAGTATTCTACACTTATAGAATAGATTTGATATTAACATTCGATGTTGTTTATTTTCTAATTCAGCAACGGCTTTGATTTATATTAAAATATATTAAAATATAGCGCCCTCTAATTTATTATTAGAGTTTTTTGGTTTTTATCAATGTGGTGATTTTTTTTTGTATTTGGTAATTTACATTAATAAATTTCTTTTACAATCTGTATGTGTTTTACTATTTCAACTAAACTCGATATTAGATAAATATTCTACTTTTTGTTAGCTAAGACTTGTGGCCATATACAACTAATCTTATATTTTTTTCAGTTTTCCATGTTTCAGAGAAATATAAGTCACTTCAAAAATAACGCTTTATTTTAAAACCCCTACGTCATTTGGTAGCTTTTGTTCTTGTGTTTTTATATCAACTGAACAAAGTGTTTGTGTGATCTATTCAAGTAACCCCTGAAATTGACCATAATTTACATACACACTTAGGACTTAGTACATAAAATAATAGATAAACTGTTATATCTTTAATTTTTTTAGCTATGAGATTGTTTACGGACACACTTTTTTACATGTTTTATCATGAAATATGTTTTTCATATTCATATTTTCAGTGAGGCTTCTGAAACTACATTAACTGGCGGAATTCTACATATTATTCATCGACGTGAAATGTTTACAGTTTTAAAAAAAATTCAAGTCTCAACATTGATTACAATAGATAAAACACAATCAAGCAGCTGGGAAAGATTATTCCAAATATCATGTGTTCTACACAATAGATACTACGAGATTCAAGACCGTTAGTATTTCTAGAAGGAAAAATTATTTTAAACAGAGGCTCAAGATGAATTCGGTCTGTTGTTTGAATCAAATAACTTTATTCGTCTGAAAAAGGTTTCGTTGTTTATAGACTAAAAACAAATTAACCATTCATGTGACGAGTTATGGTTTCCAACAGTGCATGTTATATATGAAATACATCAATATTACGCTTGAAAATCGTCCCATTAACAACAGTTTAGGCCCGGCATGGCCAGGTGGGTTGGGCACTCGACTCGTAATCTAAGGGTCGCGGGTTCGAATCCCCGTCACGCCAAACATGTTTGTCCTTTCAGTAAATCCCACTATACGTTGGTTAAAGAGCAGCCCAAGAGTTGGCGGTGGGTGGTGATGACTAGCTGCCTTCCCTTGAGTCCTACAATTCTAAATTAGGGATGGGTAGCGCAGATAGTCCTCGTGTAGCTTTACGCAAAATTTTGAAAAAAGACAAACAAAAACAAACAACAGTTTGTGTGCATGATACAAACAAAGATGTTTAATATCTATGTATTATCGTGCTAATTGCCATACAGTTCCGATTTATTTTTCAAGATTGTTTTGTTTTTGGTTTTCGCGCAAAGCCACTCGATGGCTATTTTCGTTATTCGTCCCAACTTTAGCAGTGTAAGGCTAGAGAGAAAGCAACTAGTCATCACTATCCACCGCCAACTCTTGGGCTACTCTTTTGAAAACGAATAGTGGGATTGACCGCACATTATAACGCCCTTACGGCTGAAAAGGCGAGCACGTATGGTGCAAAGTGGATGCGAACCCGCGACCCTCAGATTACGAGTCACATCCCTTAACCCACCTAGCCATGCCGGGCCTTTTTCAAGTTAAGGAAAGCGAATTGTACAGTAAAACCATTCTTGTTACTTGTTCCCGCTATGTCTGAAGGATTATAAAGCTGAAAATCTAATTTCAATACTCGGGGTGGATGCAACAGAAACAGCCCATTATGTAGCTTTCTACTAAACAACAAATAAATGTTCTATTTAACATTATAATTCACAATATTCTCTGTTTGTTTTGGGATTAATACGTGAGATATAGTTTATTTATCATGCTGTTTGCTATCAGTTAAACGAACAATAAATAATCAAATAGAAAATAACAAATCAACTGAGGCATTATATAGTTATATGAATCCTAACTAAAATATCTGATAGGAAATTATTACACATTATAATTTATCCTGGATGAGTCTTCTATTTATTATGTTAGGTGCGTTACGTATTATGATTTCAAATAGTCGGAAATTTCAATTTTAATTTAGAAGTTAATTAAATCCTGATATATATCAAATTTCTAATATTTGCCAACAATATTCGTACACCCAGTGTTCTGTTTTAATACAAACATTTATTAATACACAAGGAACAATAAAATTTATATACAACAGTTTTAGAAACTTAAGAACAAAACAGAACGAATACTCGATCGACGGTTTACGATGTGCAAATTACTTTTATGTTGATTCAAAGATGCACTTCATTTGGTGGGAATGCTAGCTAGTTCTATCTCCATGCTTGATATTTTTAACTCGGAAGTTTGGTGTGATTTGTTTTGAATTTCGCGCGAAGCTACTCGAGGGCTATCTGCGCTAGCTGTCTCTAATTTAGTAGTGTAAGACTGGAAGGAAGAGAGCTTGTCATCACCACCCACCGCCAACTGTTGGAGTATTCTTTTACCAACGAATAATTGGATTGATCGTCACATTATAACGCCCCCACGGCTGAAAGGGCGAGCATGTTTGCTGTGACGTGGAAGTTATGTGATATCTTTGCAAAAACAATAACGTTGAAATTTAATTCTACGAAGTTGAACGGTTTGAAATCTATAGACGTTTCTGGTCAAATATCTGTAGTTTTCCAATTAATAAGAGTTCATTACAATAAGAGATTATAGTATACTGACTGTAGCCAAACAATAACATATTAAATGTCTCTTGGCACGTCGATTTATAATCGTTAGGCGATGTTTTCGAAAGTTCAGTTGGCCCAACGATACTGTCAAAGAATGAAATGAAAAACAAATATGAAGGTCGTAGCGAATTATTGACCTATCGCTCAGCTGTGACATATGTTAAAAATATGTTCACGTACGAATTCTTTGAGCTAGAATAGAGAAGACAGCAGACGAAAATTAACCAAGAGAATAAGCCTTTCCTAAGAAGAGGGTTCTCTGCTGTTGGTCACCTATATATGTAGGATTCTCTACTGTTGACCACCTATATACGTAGTATTCTTTATTGTTGACCGCCATAAGTGAAACTAGATTCCTGAAATAATCAAATAAACTCAATCTACCATTTGTATTGGATATATTGACTATGAAAAGACGTTTGGTTTGACTCGGTCAAGCACTTTGCCATTTCTGAAGCTCTATCAAAACGTAGTAAGAATGCAGTTTTGTTTTAAACATTCTTGAAGACATTCGTACTAAAGCAACAGTTATAATCCATCTGGACAATCTCGTATTATTCAGTTGGCAGAGGCGTAAGATAAGGATACCTTATATTGTGTAAGCTATTTACAGCAATATCGCAGGAGGTTTTAAAACAGTCAAATCTGGAGGAGCATGTCATCATTGTAAACGGAGAAGAACCACCAGATCTCAGGTTTGCATATGACGTGGCTTTATTTACAGCATACAACAGATGTAACATCAGTTATCCACACTGAATGAAGAAAGCGCAAAGAGATACCTTAAAGTACATAAGGGAAATAAGGTATTTGACAAACGTAGATAAAATCAACTTAGAAAATTAAAATATTGATAAGGTGCTCAATTACAAATACCCTGGACAAACAATATGCAACAAACAATGAAATAATTATAACAGTAAGAGCTGGCTGGAGATGATTTGGGAAAAGTACCAGAAGACGATAAACTACCACTAACCCTTAAAGGAAGATTATTCAACTAATGTTTCACCAACATTGAGATGTGGATGCAAAGCTTGGACACTCACCAAACAACTTAACTCAAGAGTCCAGACAACTCGATGATCCATGGAAAGAAAAGTGCTAAAGACCAACTCCATTATAACGTTCTGTGCTCAACGATCACAGAAGAAATAATGGGATAATAAATATTTCCAAGTATATTATATAATCAAAATGGAAATGGACAGGAGAACATCTCTTGACTGGAAGACAACAGATGACCGAAAAGAATCACAGGATTGCAACCACCCAGAGGGAAGAAATAATGAGGTATACCACATGGAAGATTGCATGATGACATCATACACAAATATGGCGTCTCATGACCTAGTAAGACAACAGATAAACAGACGTGGACGTCTTTGGCGGAGGACTACTACGCCTTACAGTAGGCGGACACAGCCTAGAACGAATTAAGGAATTTTCACCTTCATTGGATATGGCCCCATTGTCGGCTTTTAAGCCTAACACTAAAACTGCTTTCAAAAGATTTCATTTCTCAAACTTGTAAGCCCTAAGGCGCCAAAATAGAATCTGTTTTAAACATTTTATGCCTAAAGGCAATAAATCTACTTGAACACAACTTTAAAAATATCTCAAAAAATTAAACTGAGTGATCATAAATGAATTGTTTTTAATTTTCAGCAATTTTATTCCCTTTAGGCTTAAATATAAGAACTTGTATCTTATTAGCAATATTTTCGCCTTTAGGCCTAAAATGATGAGTAATGAATTTTTTCTCAGCAACTATACTGCTTTTAGGCCTAAATTGTTGAGAACTAAAATTCTTTTAACCCTGCATGTAGATCAGTGTACGTAGATTTCCACACTGTTCACATATATATATGTTATTTTAATGATATACCTTAATGATATTGAAAGAAAGGATAGTTTTATATCTTTGTTTTTTTTATAAGTGCAAATCCCGCAATTATGTTAGCTAGTGATTTAGCAGAAGGATTAATTTTCAATGCATCAGCTGGTAATCTAAAAGTAAAATAACATTCAAACATACAAGGTTGACACAAAATACCTCACCGATCCGTAGGGAGCAAATTCAGGACTCTCGTGAAAAGGCACGGTTCAATGGCTTTCCAACGGACCTAACCAGAAGTAATCTAAGTTCCAATTAAGTTCAAGTTGACTTTGTGGTTCTTTTTTAAACCTTTCTTCCTCGTGTTTGTGAGATATTTGGTTCTCAATCCTCTCTGTCTTTAGATATTCTGGAACAGAATAATTCTGGCGAATTAATTATTCTTAATGTACACAATGTTTCAATGTATAAACTTATAAACTGAAAATGTGATATTACACTAATTAAACATGTAATTTAATAAAGCGATAAAGCCACTTTTGCTCTAATAATTCGACACTTTGAGTATGAAACAGTTCATGCTCATTTATAAAAAAATATGTTTGAAATATATAGGAGGCGTTAACTTTTTGTTACCAAAATGTAAAAAAAAAAAAAGTGAAAAGTTCCTTAGAACCCATTTTATTTTATTTTTCACAAAATTATTTCTAGTCAAAACACTATGTAGAAATATTATCCGTATGCCAATATAAATTTTGCTGTTTTTAATAGAAAAAAATGATATTTTGTTTTGTCATAAAAATATTTACTGTAATTTACTGTTCATTTAATCAAAGTGCGTGGAGTGAATAAACTCGAGCCGCCTACGTCGTCACTAGTTCCATGATTGTCATCTTGTTTGCCAAACCCAACTTTATTAAGTTACTATAATATTTACCAGAACTGTTTCTAACGAAACGTATCACATTTGGAAAGCTAGCACGATTTTATCACATAACAAAAAAACAAGTATTGTTTGATTTTTTTTATTCTTTTCGAGTTATTCTCTTAATAATTCTTTCTGTATAAGTTTCGATAAGTGTAATAATAAACTACCAGTCTGTCTTGTTATTAACATAAATTTAATAAAAACTAAAGGCGTATGTGCTAAGCCTTACAAGGCTTAGCATTCAATCATAATGAGTTTAAAATGAGAAACAGATTAAACTCGAAAAGGTGTCAGATAACGAAACGGGGGCGCAAAGCGACTACGCAGAATTACGTCAAATGAAACAAATATTGCTTTCGCATAAAATAGGCAAAGGCGTATTACTGACGGGCGTCAAAGTAACTCCAGTATTGGTCTACATTATTAACAAAGCTACAGATTGTTAAATAATAAATAATACCTTATTAATATGACAACATGTTCTTAAATAATGAATTAGATACTATTAAAATGTCAACACCTTATTAAATAATGAATAATACCTTGTTTACATTACCATATCTTGGTGAATATTGAATAATACACCATTGTCACTCCAACAAGTATAATTTTAACGTCTTCGTGAATAACAAATAATACACTATTACCATGTCAGCATATAGTTTCATTATTATACCCACATCATAAATAGCAGAAAAAAATAACAGTTCAGTGTCTATATTTAGACATAATATAATTATATCTATATTTATATATTATATATAGATATAATTATATCTATTATAGATAGATGTATAAATCTAAGGTCGGTTCATTGAGAGAAATAAAACAGATGAATGTTTGAACACAATTTTCTGAAGACATTTCAGGTCTGTACTTATAAAACTAACCTGAGTTGTTTTTATTAATTCAACAAAAGTTCTTTTAATCCAGTTTATAATTGCTTCTGTGTGTCTGTCTGTGTAGTTCAGTGAATAACGTTTCATTTCTATTCTTGTTATATGTCTGTGTAGTTCAGTAAATAATATTTCTATTCTTGTTTCTATATCTGTGTAGTTCAGTAAATAATATTTCTATTTTTGTTTCTATGTCTATATAGTTCAGTAAATAATATTTCTATTCTTGTTTCTATATCTGTGTAGTTCAGTAAATAATATTTCTATTCTTGTTTCTATGTCTGTGTAGTTCAGTAAATAATATTTCTATTCTTGTTTCTATGTCTATATAGTTCAGTAAATAATATTTCTATTCTTGTTTCTATGTCTGTGTAGTTCAGTAAATAATATTTCTATTCTTGTTTCTATGTCTGTGTAGTTCAGTAAATAATATTTCTATTCTTGTTTCTATGTCTATATAGTTCAGTAAATAATATTTCTATTCTTGTTTCTATGTCTGTGTAGTTCAGTAAATAATATTTCTATTCTTGTTTCTATGTCTGTGTAGTTCATTAAATAATATTTCTATTTTTCTTTATATATCTGTGTAGTTCAGTAAATAATATTTCTCTTCTTGTTTCTATATCTGTGTAGTTCAGTAAATAATATTTCTATTCTTGTTTTTATGTCTATATAGTTCAGTAAATAATATTTCTATTCTTCTTTGTATGTCTGTTTAGTTCAGTAAATAATATTTCTATTCTTGTTTCTATGTCTGTGTAGTTCAGTAAATAATATTTCTATTCTTGTTTCTATATCTATATAGTTCAGTAAATAATATTTCTATTCTTGTTTCTATGTCTATATAGTTCAGTAAATAATATTTCTATTCTTGTTTCTATGTCTATATAGTTCAGTAAATAATATTTCTATTCTTGTTTCTATGTCTGTGTAGTTCAGTAAATAATATTTCTATTCTTGTTTCTATGTCTATATAGTTCAGTAAATAATATTTCTATTTTTCTTTATATGTCTGTGTAGTTCAGTAAATAATATTTCTCTTCTTGTTTCTATATCTGTGTAGTTCAGTAAATAATATTTCTATTCATGTTTCTATGTCTATATAGTTCAGTAAATAATATTTCTATTCTTGTTTCTATGTCTGTGTAGTTCAGTAAATAATATTTCTATTTTTCTTTATATGTCTGTGTAGTTCAGTAAATAATATTTCTATTCTTGTTTCTATGTCTGTGTAGTTCAGTAAATAATATTTCTATTCTTGTTTCTATGTCTGTGTAGTTCAGTAAATAATATTTCTATTCTTGTTTCTATGTCTGTGTAGTTCAGTAAATAATATTTCTATTCTTGTTTCTATGTCTATATAGTTCAGTAAATAATATTTCTATTCTTGTTTCTATGTCTGTGTAGTTCAGTAAATAATATTTCTATTCTTGTTTCTATGTCTGTGTAGTTCAGTAAATAATATTTCTATTCTTGTTTCTATGTCTGTGTAGTTCAGTAAATAATATTTCTATTCTTGTTTCTATGTCTGTGTAGTTCAGTAAATAATATTTCTATTCTTGTTTCTATGTCTGTGTAGTTCAGTAAATAATATTTCTATTCTTGTTTCTATGTCTGTGTAGTTCAGTAAATAATATTTCTATTTTTCTTTATATGTCTGTGTAGTTCAGTAAATAATATTTCTCTTCTTGTTTCTATATCTGTGTAGTTCAGTAAATAATATTTCTATTCTTGTTTCTATGTCTATATAGTTCAGTAAATAATATTTCTATTCTTGTTTCTATGTCTGTGTAGTTCAGTAAATAATATTTCTATTCTTGTTTCTATGTCTGTGTAGTTCAGTAAATAATATTTCTATTCTTGTTTCTATGTCTGTGTAGTTCAGTAAATAATATTTCTATTCTTGTTTCTATGTCTGTGTAGTTCAGTAAATAATATTTCTATTCTTGTTTCTATGTCTGTGTAGTTCAGTAAATAATATTTCTATTCTTGTTTCTATGTCTGTGTAGTTCAGTAAATAATATTTCTATTCTTGTTTCTATGTCTGTGTAGTTCAGTAAATAATATTTCTATTCTTGTTTCTATGTCTGTGTAGTTCAGTAAATAATATTTCTATTCTTGTTTCTATGTCTGTGTAGTTCAGTAAATAATATTTCTATTCTTGTTTCTATGTCTATATAGTTCAGTAAATAATATTTCTATTCTTGTTTCTATGTCTGTGTAGTTCAGTAAATAATATTTCTATTCTTGTTTCTATGTCTGTGTAGTTCAGTAAATAATATTTCTATTCTTGTTTCTATGTCTGTGTAGTTCAGTAAATAATATTTCTATTCTTGTTTCTATGTCTGTGTAGTTCAGTAAATAATATTTCTATTCTTGTTTCTATGTCTGTGTAGTTCAGTAAATAATATTTCTATTCTTGTTTCTATGTCTGTGTAGTTCAGTAAATAATATTTCTATTCTTGTTTCTATGTCTGTGTAGTTCAGTAAATAATATTTCTATTCTTGTTTCTATGTCTGTGTAGTTCAGTAAATAATATTTCTATTCTTGTTTCTATGTCTATATAGTTCAGTAAATAATATTTCTATTCTTGTTTCTATGTCTGTGTAGTTCAGTAAATAATATTTCTATTCTTGTTTCTATGTCTGTGTAGTTCAGTAAATAATATTTCTATTCTTGTTTCTATGTCTGTGTAGTTCAGTAAATAATATTTCTATTCTTGTTTCTATGTCTGTATAGTTCAGTAAATAATATTTCTATTCTTGTTTCTATGTCTGTGTAGTTCAGTAAATAATATTTCTATTCTTGTTTCTATGTCTGTGTAGTTCAGTAAATAATATTTCTATTCTTGTTTCTATGTCTATATAGTTCAGTAAATAATATTTCTATTCTTGTTTCTATGTCTGTGTAGTTCAGTAAATAATATTTCTATTCTTGTTTCTATGTCTGTGTAGTTCAGTAAATAATATTTCTATTCTTGTTTCTATGTCTGTGTAGTTCAGTAAATAATATTTCTATTCTTGTTTCTATGTCTGTGTAGTTCAGTAAATAATATTTCTATTCTTGTTTCTATGTCTGTGTAGTTCAGTAAATAATATTTCTATTCTTGTTTCTATGTCTGTGTAGTTCAGTAAATAATATTTCTATTCTTGTTTCTATGTCTGTGTAGTTCAGTAAATAATATTTCTATTCTTGTTTCTATGTCTATATAGTTCAGTAAATAATATTTCTATTCTTGTTTCTATGTCTGTGTAGTTCAGTAAATAATATTTCTATTCTTGTTTCTATGTCTGTGTAGTTCAGTAAATAATATTTCTATTCTTGTTTCTATGTCTATATAGTTCAGTAAATAATATTTCTATTCTTGTTTCTATGTCTGTGTAGTTCAGTAAATAATATTTCTATTCTTGTTTCTATGTCTGTGTAGTTCAGTAAATAATATTTCTATTCTTGTTTCTATGTCTGTGTAGTTCAGTAAATAATATTTCTATTCTTGTTTCTATGTCTGTATAGTTCAGTAAATAATATTTCTATTCTTGTTTCTATGTTTCAGTAAATAATATTTCTATTCTTGTTTCTATGTCTGTAGTTCAGTAAATAATATTTCTATTCTTGTTTCTATGTCTGTGTAGTTCAGTAAATAATATTTCTATTCTTGTTTCTATGTCTGTGTAGTTCAGTAAATAATATTTCTATTCTTGTTTCTATGTCTGTGTAGTTCAGTAAATAATATTTCTATTCTTGTTTCTATGTCTGTGTAGTTCAGTAAATAATATTTCTATTCTTGTTTCTATGTCTGTGTAGTTCAGTAAATAATATTTCTATTCTTGTTTCTATGTCTGTGTAGTTCAGTAAATAATATTTCTATTCTTGTTTCTATGTCTGTGTAGTTCAGTAAATAATATTTCTATTCTTGTTTCTATGTCTGTGTAGTTCAGTAAATAATATTTCTATTCTTGTTTCTATGTCTGTGTAGTTCAGTAAATAATATTTCTATTCTTGTTTCTATGTCTGTGTAGTTCAGTAAATAATATTTCTATTCTTGTTTCTATGTCTGTGTAGTTCAGTAAATAATATTTCTATTCTTGTTTCTATGTCTATATAGTTCAGTAAATAATATTTCTATTCTTGTTTCTATGTCTGTGTAGTTCAGTAAATAATATTTCTATTCTTGTTTCTATGTCTGTGTAGTTCAGTAAATAATATTTCTATTCTTGTTTCTATGTCTGTGTAGTTCAGTAAATAATATTTCTATTCTTGTTTCTATGTCTGTGTAGTTCAGTAAATAATATTTCTATTCTTGTTTCTATGTCTGTGTAGTTCAGTAAATAATATTTCTATTCTTGTTTCTATGTCTGTGTAGTTCAGTAAATAATATTTCTATTCTTGTTTCTATGTCTGTGTAGTTCAGTAAATAATATTTCTATTCTTGTTTCTATGTCTGTGTAGTTCAGTAAATAATATTTCTATTCTTGTTTCTATATCTGTGTAGTTCAGTAAATAATATTTCTATTCTTGTTTCTATGTCTATATAGTTCAGTAAATAATATTTCTATTCTTGTTTCTATGTCTGTGTAGTTCAGTAAATAATATTTCTATTCTTGTTTCTATGTCTGTGTAGTTCAGTAAATAATATTTCTATTCTTGTTTCTATGTCTGTGTAGTTCAGTAAATAATATTTCTATTCTTGTTTCTATGTCTATATAGTTCAGTAAATAATATTTCTATTCTTGTTTCTATGTCTGTGTAGTTCAGTAAATAATATTTCTATTCTTGTTTCTATGTCTGTGTAGTTCAGTAAATAATATTTCTATTCTTGTTTCTATGTCTGTGTAGTTCAGTAAATAATATTTCTATTCTTGTTTCTATGTCTATATAGTTCAGTAAATAATATTTCTATTTTTTTTATATGTCTGTGTAGTTCAGTAAATAATATTTCTATTCTTGTTTCTATGTCTGTGTAGTTCAGTAAATAATATTTCTATTCTTGTTTCTATGTCTGTGTAGTTCAGTAAATAATATTTCTATTCTTGTTTCTATGTCTGTGTAGTTCAGTAAATAATATTTCTATTCTTGTTTCTATGTCTATATAGTTCAGTAAATAATATTTCTATTCTTGTTTCTATGTCTGTGTAGTTCAGTAAATAATATTTCTATTCTTGTTTCTATGTCTGTGTAGTTCAGTAAATAATATTTCTATTCTTGTTTCTATGTCTGTGTAGTTCAGTAAATAATATTTCTATTCTTGTTTCTATGTCTATATAGTTCAGTAAATAATATTTCTATTCTTGTTTCTATGTCTATATAGTTCAGTAAATAATATTTCTATTCTTGTTTCTATGTCTGTGTAGTTCAGTAAATAATATTTCTATTCTTGTTTCTATGTCTGTGTAGTTCAGTAAATAATATTTCTATTCTTGTTTCTATGTCTATGTAGTTCAGTAAATAATATTTCTATTCTTGTTTCTATGTCTATATAGTTCAGTAAATAATATTTCTATTTTTTTTATATGTCTGTGTAGTTCAGTAAATAATATTTCTATTCTTGTTTCTATGTCTGTGTAGTTCAGTAAATAATATTTCTATTCTTGTTTCTATGTCTGTGTAGTTCAGTAAATAATATTTCTATTCTTGTTTCTATGTCTGTGTAGTTCAGTAAATAATATTTCTATTCTTGTTTCTATGTCTGTATAGTTCAGTAAATAATATTTCTATTCTTGTTTCTATGTCTGTGTAGTTCAGTAAATAATATTTCTATTCTTGTTTCTATGTCTGTGTAGTTCAGTAAATAATATTTCTATTCTTGTTTCTATGTCTGTGTAGTTCAGTAAATAATATTTCTATTCTTGTTTCTATGTCTATATAGTTCAGTAAATAATATTTCTATTCTTGTTTCTATGTCTGTGTAGTTCAGTAAATAATATTTCTATTCTTGTTTCTATGTCTGTGTAGTTCAGTAAATAATATTTCTATTCTTGTTTCTATGTCTATATAGTTCAGTAAATAATATTTCTATTCTTGTTTCTATGTCTGTGTAGTTCAGTAAATAATATTTCTATTCTTGTTTCTATATGTCTGTGTAGTTCAGTAAATAATATTTCTATTCTTGTTTCTATGTCTATATAGTTCAGTAAATAATATTTCTATTCTTGTTTCTATGTCTGTGTAGTTCAGTAAATAATATTTCTATTCTTGTCTTTCTTATATGTCTGTGTAGTTCAGTAAATAATATTTCTATTCTTGTTTCTATGTCTGTGTAGTTCAGTAAATAATATTTCTATTCTTGTTTCTATGTCTGTGTAGTTCAGTAAATAATATTTCTATTCTTGTTTCTATGTCTGTGTAGTTCAGTAAATAATATTTCTATTCTTGTTTCTATGTCTATATAGTTCAGTAAATAATATTTCTATTCTTGTTTCTATGTCTGTGTAGTTCAGTAAATAATATTTCTATTCTTGTTTCTATGTCTGTGTAGTTCAGTAAATAATATTTCTATTCTTGTTTCTATGTCTGTGTAGTTCAGTAAATAATATTTCTATTCTTGTTTCTATGTCTGTGTAGTTCAGTAAATAATATTTCTATTCTTGTTCTCATGTCTCAGTAGTTCAGTAAATAATATTTCTATTCTTGTTTCTATGTCTGTGTAGTTCAGTAAATAATATTTCTATTCTTGTTTCTATGTCTGTATAGTTCAGTAAATAATATTTCTATTCTTGTTTCTATATGTCTGTGTAGTCTCAGTAAATAATATTTCTATTCTTGTTTCTATGTCCTGTGTAGTTCAGTAAATAATATTTCTATTCTTGTTTCTATGTCTGTGTAGTTCAGTAAATAATATTTCTATTCTTGTTTCTATGTCTGTGTAGTTCAGTAAATAATATTTCTATTCTTGTTTCTATGTCTTGTGTAGTTCAGTAAATAATATTTCTATTCTTGTTTCTATGTCTGTGTAGTTCAGTAAATAATATTTCTATTCTTGTTTCTATGTCTGTATAGTTCAGTAAATAATATTTCTATTCTTGTTTCTATGTCTGTGTAGTTCAGTAAATAATATTTCTATTCTTGTTTCTATGTCTGTGTAGTTCAGTAAATAATATTTCTATTCTTGTTTCTATGTCTATATAGTTCAGTAAATAATATTTCTATTCTTGTTTCTATGTCTGTGTAGTTCAGTAAATAATATTCTTGTTTCTATTCTTGTTAAATCTATGTCTGTGTAGTTCAGTAAATAATATTTCTATTCTTGTTTCTATGTCTGTATAGTTCAGTAAAAATAATATTTCTATTCTTGTTTCTATGTCTGTGTAGTTCAGTAAATAATATTTCTATTCTTGTTTCTATGTCTGTGTAGTTCAGTAAATAATATTTCTATTCTTGTTTCTATGTCTGTGTAGTTCAGTAAATAATATTTCTATTCCTTGTTTCTATGTCTGTGTAGTTCAGTAAATAATATTCTCTATTCTTGTTTCTATGTCTGTGTAGTTCAGTAAATAATATTTCTATTCCTTGTTTCTATGTCTGTGTAGTTCAGTAAATAATATTTCTATTCTTGTTTCTATGTCTGTGTAGTTCAGTAAATAATATTTCTATTCTTGTTTCTATGTCTGTGTAGTTCAGTAAATAATATTTCTCATTCTTGTTTCTATGTCTGTGTAGTTCAGTAAATAATATTTCTATTCTTGTTTCTATGTCTATATAGTTCAGTAAATAATAATTTCTATTCTTGTTTCTTGTCTGTGTAGTTCAGTAAATAATATTTCTATTCTTGTTTCTATGTCTCATAGTTCAGTAAATAATATTTCTATTCTTGTTTTTATATTTCTATCCTGTGTAGTTCAGTAAATAATATTTCTATTCTTGTTTCTATGTCTGTGTAGTTCAGTAAATAATATTTCTATTCTTGTTTCTATGTCTGTGTAGTTCAGTAAATAATATTTCTATTCTTGTTTTCTATGTCTGTATAGTTCAGTAAATAATATTTCTATTCTTATATATGTCTGTGTAGTTCAGTAAATAACATTTCTATTCTTGTTTTATATGTCTGTGTAGTTCAGTAAATAATATTTCTATTCTTGTTTCTATGTCTGTATAGTTCAGTAAATAATATTTCTATTCTTGTTTCTATGTCTGTGTAGTTCAGTAAATAATATTTCTATTCTTGTTTCTATGTCTGTGTAGTTCAGTAAATAATATTTCTATTCTTGTTTCTATAGTCTGTATAGTTCAGTAAATAATATTTCTATTCTTGTTTCTATGTCTGTGTAGTTCAGTAAATAATATTTCTATTTCTTGTTTCTATGTCTAGTAGTTCAGTAAATAATATTTCTATTCTTGTTCTTACTATGTCTGTGTAGTTCAGTAAATAATATTTCTATTCTTGTTTCTATGTCTATGTAGTTCAGTAAATAATATTTCTATTCTTGTTTCTATGTCTCATATAGTTCAGTAAATAATATTTCTATTCTTGTTTATATGTCTGTGTAGTTCAGTAAATAATATTTCTATTCTTGTTTCTATGTCTGTGTAGTTCAGTAAATAATATTTCTATTCCTTGTTTCTATGTCTATATAGTTCAGTAAATAATATTTCTATTCTTGTTTCTATGTCTGTGTAGTTCAGTAAATAATATTTCTATTCTTTGTTTCTATGTCTGTGTAGTTCAGTAAATAATATTTCTATTCTTGTTTCTATGTCTGTGTAGTCCATTTCTATTCTTGTTTCTATGTCTATATAGTTCAGTAAATGTATTTCTATTCTTGTTTCTATGTCTGTGTAGTTCAGTAAATAATATTTCTATTCTTGTTCTCTATGTCCTGTATAGTTCAGTAAATAATATTTCTATTCTTGTTTCTATTCTTGTTTCTATGTCTGTGTAGTTCAGTAAATAATATTTCCTATTCCTTGTTTCTATGTCTGTGTAGTTCAGTAAATAATATTTCTATTCTTGTTTCTATGTCTATATAGTTCAGTAAATAATATTTCTATTCTTGTTTCTATGTCTGTGTAGTTCAGTAAATAATATTTCTATTCCTTGCTTCTATGTCTGTGCCCAGTAGTTCAGTAAATAATATTTCTATTCTTGTTTCTATGTCTGTGTAGTTCAGTAAATAATATTTATTTCTTGTTTCTATGTCTGTGTAGTTCAGTAAATAATATTTCTATTCCTTGTTTCTATGTCTGTATATAGTTCAGTAAATAATATTTCTATTCTTCTTGTTTCTATGTCTGTGTAGTTCAGTAAATAATATTTCTATTCTTGTTTCTATGTCTGTAGTTCAGTAAATATATTTCTATTCTTGTCTCTATGTCTGTGTAGTTCAGTAAATAATATTTCTATTCTTGTTTCTATGTCTGTGTAGTTCAGTAAATAATATTTCTATTCTTGTTTCTATGTCTGTATAGTTCAGTAAATAATATTTCTATTCTTGTTTCTATGTCTATATAGTTCAGTAAATAATATTTCTATTCTTCTCCTTCTATGTCTATATATGTTCAGTAAATAATATTTCTATTCTTTTCTTTCTATGTCTATATAGTTCAGTAAATAATATTTCTATTCTTGTTTCTATGTTCATGTAGTTCAGTAAATAATATTTCTATTCTTGTTTCTATGTCTGTGTAGTTCAGTAAATAATATTTATTCTTGTTTCTATGTCTGTGTAGTTCAGTAAATAATATTTCTATTCTTGTTTCTATGTCTGTATAGTTCAGTAAACAATATTTCTATTCTTTGTTTCTATGTCTGTGTAGTTCAGTAAATAATATTTCCCTATTCTTGTTTCTATGTCTGTGTAGTTCAGTAAATAATATTTCTATCTCTTGTTTCTATGTCTTGTGTAGTTCAGTAAATAATATTTCTATTCCGTTTC